>NC_057806.1:331700532-331709588 GCF_018294505.1 Triticum aestivum | reverse complement strand
CCACCGCCCCGCAAGCCACTGCCCCGCAGCCCCCGCCTCGTCGGAGCCCCTCGCCGAAGGTACCGCGCCGGAATCCGAACTGCCGGTTTTTTTTTGAACCGTTCAGTTTTTTTAGAAAACCATAGATTCATTTTTTTCGGATCACCGGTTTTTCTCGGTTTTTCTATTTAGTGGACGTTCGTCCGTACGTTCGTTTAACGAACGGTTCATCACCCGTTAGTTACAGCTAACGAACGCTCGCTCATTAGTCTGTTCGTCAGTTTTCTTTTATCAGATTTATCTGTGATTATTCTCGATCGCGATTTCTGATCCGATCTTAGTTTCTGTTTATCATTTCGCTCGTTAGTCGGAATCAGGCGATTCAAGCGCCTAGATCTTCGTCTCGAGATCCTCTTTTTGTTTAATCAACTTGAACAAGTTTTTGCTACTGTAAAATTGGACCTAGGTCCAGACTAGTAAATGAATCTTGTTTCTTTCGCTGTTTGAGTTTCGTTGCTCCATTTGATTTGATTTCTTGTGCTAACCGGAGTTCTTAAGTTGAAGTTTCTGGTCAACCTCTTTTATTTGAGTTTTTCTTGCGCATCTTTGCTTGTTGCTTATGTATGTTATTGTTTGTTTGCGACAGAACACCCGGAGTGCGAAGCGTGCTACTATGAGTCCCTAGGTTTTGCAGATCATCAGCAAGGCAAGTAACACATTGATCATACTCTTTTCATACCCAGTTTTTATGCATTAGTTTCACCCCCAAACATTGCATGATTAGGGTGTCTTTAACATGTGGGATGGGAAGTAGTTGTTGAGGTAGAACCTATTGCCCTGTTATATTCAAACCCATGGGAGTTACTGCTACGCTTGATTATATTACTATGCTATGCTATGCTAGTAGACGTGGTTTGGGTTTGAGTGAAATCCATGACAGATGTGAGTTTGTTAATTAATGGTTCAACTTAAGGTGGCAACTTAAATACACATCTGGGTGGATTGAGGCACCTGGAGTACCCAGTGTTGCCTGTATTTTTTTGGAAATCCCGGAGTAACCGTGTGATCTTCCTATGGACCGCCACCCAGGCTCAAAGGGAAGTGAGATGATTCATGCTAGAAACTTCCGTGTGCAGCCACAAGCTATTCTGGGCTCTAGCATAGTTGAGTAAGTTACGTGAAGCTCTTGAAGAGGCAGATTAGCAGGTAATGGGATGTAGGTTTGGTATGGTTTGTCCGGAGTAGAGAGTTAATGTTTCTGAAAGACTGTGTCTCGGTCATCCGTTTCTCAAACACCATGTAGTGCGAGAAATCCAATGGAGGAGATCGAGTCTTGTGGGGGAAAGCGCGCAAACCTCTGCAGAGTGTATAAACTAATCATGGTTAGCCGTGTCCCTGGTTATGGACAAATCTTGAGTATCTAGTACTTGGGTTATCACATGTATCTCATAATCTTAATTAATACTGTTGGGTTGTTAACCACTTTAATTGGGATTGAGTTGGAGGAACCTTCTCAATGATGTTTCAACTACCATGATAGTTAAATTAAAATCTATTCCTTTTTGTAGGGAAAAATTGGCTTT
The DNA here is from genome assembly GCF_018294505.1 of Triticum aestivum. Classification (NCBI taxonomy): domain Eukaryota; kingdom Viridiplantae; phylum Streptophyta; class Magnoliopsida; order Poales; family Poaceae; genus Triticum; species Triticum aestivum. The sequence goes on along the minus strand of NC_057806.1, from coordinate 331,708,026 downwards.
CGCAAAACTGTAACCATAGAGCTTTCCACCAGCCAAATATGCAGGTAGTGATAGCATTATTCTGTTCTTGCTCTATTGTGTTACTTTGCCAGTATATTCCATGTGCTCACCCGTTTTCGGGCTACAACGTATTATGTTGCAGACTTTTTAGACGAGGAGTAAGGTTCGTTAGGTCGTTGCCGTGCAGCTCAGCTATGTCGTTGGAGTTGATGGACTCACTTTATATTCCAAGCCTTTCGCTGTTATCGCATTAGATGGCCTTAAGCCATATTATTGTAATAAGTTCTCTCTTGAGACATTTGATGTAATAAGTGTGTGATTGCCACTCTGTTATAAATCCTTCGAGTACTATGTGTGTTCCAGGGATGACACTGAAGCACAGAGACTTGACCATCTGAGGTCGGGTCGTTACAAGATGGTATCAGAGCACACGCTGAGTGTAGGACACGACCACTAAGATAAACCATAGGCCACACTTCTCTACTCATTTCTGACTCCTCTCCATTTTCTACTCTTTGGGATGGCGGAGATGACGAATAAGTTTGCACAACCGGATGAAGACACACCATTTGGACGCCACCTGAAGGAAGTCACTAGGTACTTGAACATTGGAATACCAAGCTTCACCGGGACGTACAACGCCATTTTACCTGAAGAGGAGCGCTGGATGATTCAAGTACAAGTTCCAGGAAGGACATTCTCGCCAACTTCTAAACCCATAGAATTTTCTTTCGAAGCACCCACCCGGAGCCTAGGCAAGAGCATGGCAGCCCACATTACCATGGGACGCATTGGAGAACTCTACCACAAGGAACTTAAGGACACTGTCTACCAGATATGTGGGCGCCGAGATGAGCAATGGGAAGTAATCAGCACCAAGAAGGATAGATCCATTGCAGCTTTCATCCAGGAGTTAAACGAGCACATTCGACGCCAGGAGAACCAGATGTGCACGGACATGATGGACTTGAAGAAGGCAAAGACTAGGATCATCGAACCGGAGGAAGAACTCAAGTTTACACGCGATGGATATGAGGAGGAAATCAAGACATTACTGGAGAAGAATGACGACCTGGTTAAGAAAATCGGAGTATTCATTGGAGGACTGGCACCGGGAGAAGAAGACGACGACCCCAGTTGCCCGGACAACTACATCATCATCGACAACACCGATTCAGATCCTAGTGAGGATGACTTTGAAGACGAAGCTGGAGCAGACATCATGGAGTCTTCCACCGATCAAAATTTCTAGATGACCACCAAATATTAGCAGTATTTTTCCCCCATGTAATTAGTAGTAGATGAGCACCTTGCGATAGTCCTAGACCGTTGTATGCCCTTGCTTGATTGATTGAGTGAAATGTTTGTGTTTGTCTCATGTGCATATGGGTAGTGCTTTCTCATTAGACCCCTTTTTCTATTATGATCTCTTCCATCTAAACCCATCAGATGCCTCCGAGACGTGACCCCGGTTTTGTTTTCCCACCGGAGCTCACCCAGTTGATCCAGCAGCAGAATACTTTGATGCAATTGCTAGTTCAGAACCAGGGCAACAACAACAACAACAACAACCCGCCGCCAGTGGACAACCTAGCCCGTTTTCTAAGGTTACAGCCGCCGGTGTTCTCAAGTAGCACCGAGCCTATAGTTGCTGATGATTGGCTACGCCATATTGGAAGGGAGTTGACCACCGTAGGTTGCACAGATGCTGAAAGAGTGCGCTTTGCCGCACACCAATTGGATGGACCTGCAGCCTCATGGTGGGAGAATTACACGACAACTTTTCCTGTAGCCAATGTCACTTGGGACCAGTTTCAGCAAGCTTTCCGCACAGCCCATGTCTCAACTGGAGCTATGCAGATGAAGAAGCGGGAGTTCCGCAACCTACGTCAGGGGAACCATACCGTGGCTCAGTACGTGGATGATTTTAGCAAGTTATCACGTTATGCCCCTGATGATGTAGCCACTGATGCCGCGAAGCAGGAGAAGTTTATGGAAGGGCTGAATGATGAGATGAGCATGCAGTTGATGGTAGAAACCTTCAACAACTACCAGGAGTTGGTAGATAAGGCTCTTATGACTGAAGGGAAGCAGCAGCAGATTGAGAGCCGCAAGAAGAAGTATGGACAAGGGAAGTATAACTCAGGAGCTCAGCAGAAGCCTCGCCTAACCCCGAACTCAGGAGGACTTGTTCATAACCATGGAGGTCACAACCACACTGGAGGAGGATCGCATAACCACAATGGTTCTAAGAATGGGAATGGGAACAGAGCTAACAACAATCAGAACCGCCCCAATAGAGCCACACCCGCCAAAAGGGACTTAAGTCACGTTACTTGCTTCAAGTGCGGGAAGACTGGACACTACGCCACGGAGTGCCCTGAAGGAAAGAATGGAAACGAAAATGGGAGCGCTGGGAAGAAGGCTAATCCATTCAACAAAGTACAAGTTAACCACGTTAACGTGGAGGAGGTTGAAGAGCAGCCGGACGCGGTAATAGGTAAGTTTTTGATTAAGTCATTTACCGCTCTTGTTCTTTTCGATAATGGTGCATCACATTCATACATATCAAGGGGATTCATGGATAAGTTTAAACTACCAACCCAAACCCTTAGGGCCCCTCTCCTAGTGAGTTCACCCGGAGCAGAGTACATGGCTAGGCAATGGTGCGACCAAATACCCATAACCATTGGCACCCATGTCTTTCCGTCTGACCTAATTATCTTGGAGCCACAAGGATTAGATGTGATATTAGGTATGGACTAGATGTCAAAGTATGGAGGAAGCATTGACTGTGCTAGTAAGTCGATTTATCTCACCACCCCGGAGGGAAAAAGGATTAAGTATGTATCTAGGCATGTGCCTAGGAGGAGCCAAGTGAATGCCCTTACAAGAGTTGTTCAGGAGGAAGTACCTGTAGTGAAGGATTTTCCGGATGTTTCTCCAGAGGAGTTACCAAGCATGCCACCGGATAGAGACATTGAGTTTTTGATAGAGCTATTGCCAGGTACCGGGCCAATATCCAAGAGACCCTATCAGATGCCTGCGAATGATCTGGAGGAAATTAAGAAAGAGATCAAGGAGTTATTGGAGAAAGGATACATTTGAAGAAGTTCATCACCTTGGGGAGCCCCTGTGCTTTGGGTTGAGAAGAAGGATAAATCCCTAAGGATAGTTGTTGATTATCGAGCCTTGAATGAGGTAACGATTAAGAACAAGTACCCACTGCCGATGATCAATGATCCGTTCGATCAGCTGCAAAGAGCTAAAGTGTTCTCGAAGATCGATCTGCGATCAGGATACCATCAGTTGAAGATTCGAGAGAAGGATATACCAAAGACAGCATTCACAACGCGGTATAGATTATACGAGTACATGGTCATGTCATTTGGACTGACTAATGCCCCTGCTTATTTCCTGAGCATGATGAACAAGGTGTACATGGAATATTTAGATAAGTTTGTTGTGGTGTTTATTGATGATATTATGGTATACTCAAAGAATGAAGAGGAGCACAAAGAGCATTTGCGCCTAGTTCTCGAGAAACTCAGGGAACACCAGTTGTATGCCAAGTTCAGCAAATGCGAATTTTGGTTGAAGGAAGTCGGATTCCTTGGACATGTTATATCAGGAGAAGGTATAGCAGTAGATCCCAGCAAGGTTCAGTCAGTCACTGAATGATTGGCACCCACTTCAGTTAGCGAGATTTGTAGTTTCCTTGGACTCGCAGGGTACTATCGGAGATTCATTGAGAACTTTTCCAAGATTGCGAAGCCAATGACTGAACTATTGAAGAAGTCTACTAAGTTTAAATGGACCGACGACTACGAGGCAAGTTTCCAGGAGTTGAGGAAATGTTTAACTACAGCGCCAGTGCTAACACTGCCAGATATACATAAGGAGTTCCAAGTGTATTGCGACGCCTCTCGCTTAGGACTTGGATGTGTGCTTATGCAGGACGGAAGAGTTGTTTCGTATGCCTCACGACAAGTAAAACCTCACGAGTTGAATTATGCCACGCATGATTTGGAGTTAGCAGCCGTAGTGCATGCATTCAAGACCTGGAGACATTATCTCGTAGGAAACTGTTGTGATGTGTACACGGATCATAAGATTTTGAAGTACATTTTCACCCAGAAGGAACTAAACCTTAGACAGAGGAGATGGTTGGAGCTTATAAAGGATTACGATATGAAGCTACACTATCATCCAGGAAAGGCCAATGTCATAGCAAACGCTTTGAGCCAAAAGAGTTATGCTAATATCATTGAAAGTAAGGGATTGCCGAAGGAGTTAGCAAAGGATATCATGGAACTTCGATTGGAGATTGTTCCAAGAGGTTTCGTTACAACAATGGAGGTTCAGTCTACATTGTTGGGAAAGATTCGAGAAGCTCAGAAGGATGACAAAGAGATTGCCGAGATAAAGGAGAAGATGACAAAGGAAAGGCCAAAGGTTTTCGTGAGGATGAGCACGATACATTATGGTTTGAGGACCAAGTTTATGTGCCCAATAACCCAGAGATCAGGAAGTTAATACTTCAAGAGGCTCATGACTCACCCTACTCGATACACCCCAGAAACACCAAGATGTATCTGGATTTGAAGGAACGTTTCTGGTGGACTGGTATGAAGAAGGATATTGCCGAGTACGTAGTCGTATGTGATGTATGCCAGAGAGTGAAGGCAGAGCATCAAAAGCCAGCAGGACTGTCACAGCCTATGCCGATACCTGAATGGAAGTGGGATAAACTGGGCGTGGACTTTATCACTGGATTGCCCAGGACCAAAGCGGGATATGATTCCATATGGGTAGTAGTTGCTCGCTTGACCAAAGTGGCCCACTTCATCCCAGTGAAAACCACTTATACCAGTGCAAAGTTGGCCAAGATATAAATGTCGTGCATCATATGTTTGCATGGAGTTCCGAGGACCATCGTATCAGATAGAGGAACACAGTTTACTTCAAAGTTTTGGAATCAGTTACACCAGACTTTGGGAACGAGATTGGAGTTCAGTACAGCATTTCACCCGCAGACAGATGGGCAGACCGAGAGAGTCAACCAAATTCTGGAGGACATGTTGAGAGCCTGTGCGCTAGATTATGGATCTAGTTGGGATGACAATTTGCCTTACGCGGAGTTCTCATACAACAATAGCTACCACGCCAGTTTGAAGATGGCACCGTTTGAAGCCCTGTATGGACGAAGGTGCATAACACCATTGATGTGGGATGAGGTAGGAGACCGACAATTGTTTGGACCAGACTTGATTAAGGAGTCTGAGGAAAAGGTTAAATTGATTCGCGATGGACTGAAGATTGCTCAATCCAGACAGAAGAGTTATGCAGACTCAAAAGGCAAGGAGGTAACTTATGAAATTGGAGATAGAGCATATCTGCGAGTATCGCCCTTGCGAGGAGTGAAACATTTTGGAGTTAAGGGAAAGTTAGCTCCGAGATTTGTAGGACCGTATCGTGTTTCGAAACGGATGGGAGAAGTTGCCTACAAATTGGAATTACCCGAGGGATTGTCAGGAGTTCACGATGTGTTCCACGTTTCACAGCTGAAGAAGTGTCATGTTGAGATGGCCGATATACCGTTAAGGGATACAGTACCCTTGGAAGCGATTCAGTTGGACAGTGATTTGACTTACGAGGAGAAGCCAGTTAAGATTCTATAGTTTGCCAACAGAGTCACTTGCAGTAAGGTTATCAAGTTCTGCAAAGTTCAGCGGAACCACCATACCGAGGATGAAGCCACCTGGGGATGAGAGGATGATCTTCGCAAAGACCACCCGCACCTATTTTCTAGCCAACCCGTATCTCGAGGGCGGGATTCATCTTAAGGGGGTAGGTTTGTAACATCCCAAATTTTCAATTTGGAATGTTATACATAGATCATTCTTACATATCATATTTTATTTGCTTTTTGTCTCGCGATCCTCGAAATCCTAAGCAACTCAAGGACCCTTGGAGAGAGTTGGGGATTTCCCTGGTTTTCAAATTTGATTTCATCAAATTTTGAAACGAGGATTTTGGTTTTAATTATTTTTCTCTCCAAAAATATTTCATACTAAAATATATGAGAGGAGATAATATGACTTCTCCAAGATAATTGAAATATTGGAGGAAAAATATTAAAATCAAATATTTGTTTTATTTGGCTTTTATTGCAATTTTGTTTGCATTAGAAAAATTGCACGTTTTCAAAATTGCATTTCGGGGCCAAGAAAATGTTCATCTCGTTCTAAATATTTTATTTAGACGGTGAAAATTTATTTTGGCATTTTTAGATTTTTATTTATTTTTTCTAGGATTTTATTTCTATCGGCGAAATTATTTTAAAAAAAGTTCCCACGCCCGACTCGGCCTAAGGCCCAGCCCAGCCGAGCCATGCCGCCGCCGTCGCCTCCTGCGTGTGCGCGCTGCCACCGCGGCTCGGACCGGAGTCCGAGTCCGACTCTGCCTCCGCCACGCCTTGCCCCCTCCTCCAAGTCGCCGCCCCGCCCCTTTATATACGCCCCCCAAGCCCCAACACCATACCACCACTGCCGCCAACTCCGCCGCCCCGTAGCCGCCGCCGCCGCTTGCCGCCACCGCCCTGCAGCCCCCGCCTCGCCGGAGCCCCTCGCCGGAGGTACCGCGCCGGAATCCGAGCCACCGGTTTTTTTTGAACCGTTCGGTTTTTTTAGAAAACCCTAGATTCGTTTTTTTGGATCATCGGTTTTTCTGTTTAGCGGACGTTCGTCCATACATTCGTTTAACGAACGGTTCATCACACGTTAGTTACAGCTAACGAATGCTCATTCGTTAGTCTGTTCGTTAGTTTTCTTTTATCGTATTTATCTGCGATTATTCTTGATCGTGATTTCTGATCCGATCTTAGTTTCTGTTTATCTTTTCGCTCGTTAGTCGGAATTAGGCGATTCAAGCGCCTAGATCTTCATCTCGAGATCCTCTTTCTGTTTAATCAACTTGAACAAGTTTTTGCTAATGTAAAATTTAACCTAGGTCCAGACTAGTAAACGAATCTTGTTTCTTTCGCCGTTTGAGTTTCGTTGCTCCGTTTGATTTGATTTCTTGTGCTAACCGGAGTTCTCAAGTTGAACTTTCCGGTCAACCTCTTTTATTTGAGTTTTGCTTGCGCATCTTTGCTTGTTGCTTAGGTATATTTGATATACATGTTATTGATGTGTACCTTACTAATGCTCGCAGTAGCGCCTATGTATTTGATACTGGTTCTGTTGCTAATATTTGCAACTTGAAACAGGGGCTACGGATTAAGAGAAGATTAGCTAAGGACGAGGTGACGATGTCGGTGTCAAAACCGGCGGATCTCGGGTAGGGGTTCCCGAACTCCGCCTCTGCCGCGCCTTGCCCCCTTCTCCAAGTTGCCGCCCCGCCCCTTTATATATGCCCCCCGAGCCCCAACACCACACCACCGCCGCCGCCAACCCCGCCGCCCCGCAGCCGCCGCCGCCACGCTAGCCGCCG
>NC_057806.1:331691717-331699918 GCF_018294505.1 Triticum aestivum | reverse complement strand
CGCCGCTTGCCGCGCCTCGCGCCGCAAGCCACCGCCCTGCAGCCCCCGCCTCGTCGGAGCCCCTCGCCGGAGGTACCGCGCCGGAATCCGAACTGTAGGTTTTTTTTGAACCGTTCAGTTTTTTTAGAAAACCCTAGATTCATTTTTTTCGGATCACCGGTTTTTCTGTTTAGCGGACGTTCGTCCGTACGTTCGTTTAACGAACGGTTCATCGCCCGTTAGTTATAGCTAACGAATGCTCACTCATTAGTCTGTTCGTCAGTTTTCTTTTATCGGATTTATCTGTGATTATTCTCGATCGTGATTTCTGATCCGATCTTAGTTTCTGTTTATCTTTTCACTCTTTAGTCAGAATCAGGCGATTCAAGCGCCTAGATCTTCGTCTCGAGATCCTCTTTCTGTTTAATCAACTTGAATAAGTTTTTGCTACTGTAAAATTTGACCTAGGTCCAGACTAGTCAACAAATCTTGTTTCTTTCGCCGTTTGAGTTTCGTTGCTCCGTTTGATTTGATTTCTTGTGCTAACCGGAGTTCTTAAGTTGAAGTTTCCGGTCAACCTCTTTTATTTGAGTTTTTCTTACACATCTTTGCTTGTTGCTTATGTATGTTATTGTTTGTTTGCGATAGAACACCCGGAGTGCGAAGCGTGCTACTACGAGTCCCTAGGTTTTGCAGATCGTCAGCAAGGCAAGTAACACATTGATCATACTCTTTTCATACCCAGTTCTCATGCATTAGTTTCACCCCCAAACATGCATGATTAGGGTGTCTTTAACATGTGGGATGGGAAGTAGTTGTTGAGGTAGAACCTATTGCCCTGTTATATTCAAACCCATGGGAGTTACTTCTACGCTTGCTTATATTACTATGCTATGCTATGCTCGTAGACGTGGTTTGGGTTTGAGTGAAATCCATGACAGGTGTGAGTATGTTAATTAATGGTTCAACTTAAGGTGGCAACTTAAATACACATCTGGGTGGATTGAGGCACCTGGAGTACCCAATGTTGCCTGTATTTTTTTGGAAATCCCGGAGTAACCGTGTGATCTTCCTATGGACCGCCACCCAGGCTCAAAGGGAAGTGAGATGATTCATGCTAGAAACTTCCGTGTGCAGCCACAAGCTATTCTGGGCTCTAGCATAGTTGAGTAAGTTACGTGAAGCTCTTGAAGAGGCACATAAGCAGGTAGTGGGATGTAGGTTTGGTATGGTCTGTCCGGAGTAGAGAGTTAATGTTTCTGAAAGACTGTGTCTCGGTCATCTGTTTCTCAAACACCATGTAGTGCGAGAAATCCAACGGAGGAGATCGAGTCTTGTGGGGGAAAGTGCATAAACCTCTGCAGAGTGTATAAACTAATCATGGTTAGCCGTGTCCCCGGTTATGGACAAATCTTGAGTATCTAGTACTTGGGTTATCACATGTATCTCATAATCTTAATTAATACTGTTGGGTTGTTAACCACTTTAATTGGGATTGAGTTGGAGGAACCTTCTCAATGATGTTTCAACTACCATGATAGTTAAATTAAAATCTATTCCTTTTTGTAGGGAAAAATTGGCTTTCGAAAAACTGTAACCATAGAGCTTTCCACCAGCCAAATATGCATGTAGTGATAGCATTATTCTGTTCTTGCTCTATTGTGTTACTTTGCCAGTATATTCCTTGTGCTCACCCGTTTTCGGGCTGCAACGTATTATGTTGCAGACTTTTCAGACGAGGAGTAAGGTTCTTTAGGTCATTGCCATGCAGGTCAGCTATGCCGTTGGAGTTGATGGACTCACTTTATATTCCAAGCCTTCCGCTGTTATCACATTAGATGGCCTTAAGCCATATTATTGTAATAAGTTCTCTCTTGAGACATTCGATGTAATAAGTGTGTGATTGCCACTCTGTTATAAATCCTTCGAGTACTATGTGTGTCAGCATTACTGATCCAGGGATGACACTGAAGCACAGAGACTTGACCATCTGAGGTGGGGTCGTTACAAGATGGTATCAGAGCAAACGCTGAGTGTAGGACACGACCACTAAGATAAACCATAGGCCACACTTCTCTACTCATTTCTGACTCCTCTCCATTTTCTACTCTTTAGGATGGCGGAGATGACGAACAAGTTTGCACAACCGGATGAAGACACACCACTTGGATGCCACCTGAAGGAAGTCACTAGGTACTTGAACATTGGAATACCAAGCTTCACCGGGACGTACAACGCCATTTTACCTGAAGAGGAGCGTTGGAGGATTCAAGTACAAGTTCTAGGAAGGACATTCTCGCCAACTTCTAAACCCATAGAATTTTCTTTCGAAGCACCCACTTGGAGCCTAGGCAAGAGCATGGCAGCCCACATTACCATGGGACGCATTGGAGAAGCCTACCACAAGGAACTTAAGGACATTATCTACCAGATATGTGGGCGCCGAGACGAGCAATGGGAAGTAATCGGCACCAAGAAGGATAGATCCATTGCAGCTTTCATCCAGGAGTTAAGCGAGCACATTCGACGCCAGGAGAACCAGATGTGCACGGACATGATGGACTTGAAGAAGGCAAAGACTAGGATCATCGAACCGGAGGAAGAACTCAAGTTTACACGCGATGGATATGAGGAGGAAATCAAGACATTACTGGAGAAGAATGACGACCTGGTTAAGAAGATCAGAGTATTCATGGGAGGACTGGCACCGGGAGAAGAAGACGACGACCCCACTTGCCCGGACAACTACATCATCATCAACGACACCGATTTAGATCCTAGTGAGGATGACTTTGAAGACGAAGCTGGAGCAGACATCATGGAGTCTTCCACCAATCAAAATTTCTAGATGACCACCAAATATTAGCAGTATTTTCTCCCCATGTAATTAGTAGTAGATGAGCACCTTGCGATAGTCCTAGACCGTTGTATGCCCTTGCTTGATTGATTGAGTGAAATGTTTGTGTTTGTCTCATGTGCATATGGGTAGTGCTTTCTCATTAGACCCCTTTTTCTATTCTGATCTCTTCCATCTAAACCCATCAGATGCCTCCGAGACGTGACCCCGGTTTTGTTTTCCCACCGGAGCTCACCCAGTTGATCCAGCAGCAGAATACTTTGATGCAATTGCTAGTTCAGAACCAGGGCAACAACAACAACAACAACAACAACAACAACAACCCGCCGCCAGTGGACAACCTAGCCCGTTTACTAAGGTTACAGCCGCCGGTGTTCTCTAGTAGCATCGAGCCTATAGTTGCTGATGATTGGCTACGCCGTATTGGAAGGGAGTTGACCACCGCAGGTTGCATAGAAGCTAAAAGAGTGCGCTTTGCCGCACACCAATTGGATGGACCTACAGCCTCATGGTGGGAGAATTACACGACAACTTTACCTGTAGCCAATGTCACTTGGGACCAGTTTCAGCAAGCTTTCCGCACAGCCCATGTCTCAACTGGAGCTATGCAGATGAAGATGCGGGAGTTCCGCAACCTACGTCAGGGGAACCGTACCGTGGCTCAGTACGTGGATGATTTTAGCAAGTTATCACGCTATGCCCCTGATGATGTAGCCACCGATGCCGCGAAGCAGGAGAAGTTTATGTAAGGGCTAAATGATGAGATGAGCATGCAGTTGATGGTAGAAACCTTCAACAACTACCAGGAGTTGGTAGATAAGGCTCTTATGACTTAAGGGAAGCAGCAGCAGATTGAGAGCCGCAAGAGGAAGTATGGACAAGGGAAGTATAACTCAGGAGCTCAGCAGAAGCCTTGCCTAACCCCGAACTCGAGAGGACTTGTTCATAACCATGGAGGTCACAACCACACTAGAGGAGGATCGCATAACCACAATGGTTCTAAGAATGGGAATGGGAACAGAGCTAGCAACAATCAGAACCGCCCCAATACAGCCACACCCGCCAAAAGGGACTTAAGTCACGTTACTTGCTTCAAGTGCGGGAAGACTGGACACTACGCCATGGAGTGCCCTGAAGGAAAGAATGGAAACGGAAATGGGAGCGCTGGGAAGAAGCCTAATCCATTCAACAAAGGACAAGTTAACCACGTTAACGTGGAGGAGGTTGAAGAGCAGCCGGACGCGGTAATAGGTAAGTTTTTGGTTAAGTCATTTACCGCTCTTGTTCTTTTCGATAATGGTGCATCGCATTCATACATATCAAGAGGATTCATGGATAAGTTTAAACTACCAACCCAAACCCTTAGGACCCCTCTCCTAGTGAGTTCACCCGGAGCAGAGTACATGGCTAGCCAACGGTGCGACCAAATACCCCTAACCATTGGCACCCATGTCTTTCCGTCTGACCTAATTATCTTGGAGTCACAAGGATTAGATGTGATATTAGGTATGGACTGGATGTCAATGTATGGAGGAAGCATTGACTGTGCTAGTAAGTCGACTTATCTCACCTCCCGGAGGGAAAACAGATTAAGTATGTATCTAGGCATGTGCCTAGGAGGAGCCAAGTGAATGCCCTTATAGGAGTTGTTCAGGAGGAAGTACCTGTAGTGAAGGATTTTCCGGATGTTTTTCCAGAGGAGTTACCAGGCATGCCACCGGATAAAGACATTGAGTTTTTGATAGAGCTATTGCCAGGTACCGGGCCAATATCCAAGAGACCCTATCAGATGCCTGCGAATGATCTGGAGGAAATTAAGAAAGAGATCAAGGAGTTATTGGAGAAAGGATACATTCGAAGAAGTTCATCACCTTGGGGAGCCCCTGTGCTTTGGGTTGAGAAGAAGGATAAATCCCTAAGGACGGTTGTTGATTATCGAGCCTTGAATGAGGTAACGATTAAGAACAAGTACCCACTGCCGATGATCAATGATCTGTTCAATCAGGTGCAAGGAGCTAAAGTGTTCTCGAAGATCGATCTGCCATCAGGATACCATCAGTTGAAGATTCGAGAGAAGGATATACCAAAGACAGCGTTCACAACGCGGTATGGATTATACGAGTACACGGTCATGTCATTTGGACTAACTAATGCCCCTGCTTATTTCCTGAGCATGATGAACAAGGTGTTCATGGAATATTTAGATAAGTTTGTTGTGGTGTTTATTAATGGTGTTGTGGTATACTCGAAGAATGAAGAGGAGCACAAAGAGCATTTGCGCCTAGTTCTCGAGAAACTCAGGGAACACCAGTTGCATGCCAAGTTCGACAAATGCGAATTTTGGTTGAAGGAAGTCGGATTCCTTGGACATGTTATATCAGGAGAAGGTATAGCAGTAGACCCCAGCAAGGTTCAGACAGTCACTGAATGATTGGCACCCACTTCAGTTAGCGAGATCCATAGTTTCCTTGGACTCGCAGGGTACTATCGGAGATTCATTGAGAACTTTTCCAAGATTGCGAAGCCAATGACTAAACTATTAAAGAAGGATACTAAGATTAAATGGACAGACGACTACGAGGCAAGTTTCCAGGAGTTGAAGAAATGTTTAACTATAGCGCCAGTGATAACACTGCCAGATATACATAAGGAGTTCCAAGTGTATTGCGACGCCTCTCGCTTAGTACTTGGATGTGTGCTTATGCAGGACGAAGGAGTTGTTTCGTATGCCTCACGACAAGTAAAACCTCACGAGTTGAATTATGCCACGCATGATTTGGAGTTAGCAGCCGTAGTGCATGCATTGAAGACCTAGAGACATTATCTCATAGGAAACCGTTGTGATGTGTACACGGATCATAAGAGTTTGAAGTACATTTTCACCCAGAAGGAACTAAACCTTAGACAGAGGAGATGGTTGGAGCTTATAAAGGATTACGATATGAAGCTACACTATCATCCAGGAAAGGCCAATGTCGTAGCAGACGCTTTGAGCCAAAAGAGTTATGCTAATATCCTTGAAAGTAAGGGATTGCCGAAGGAGTTAGCAGAGGATATCATGGAACTTCGATTGGAGATTGTTCCAAGAGGTTTTGTTACAACAATGGAGGTTCAGTCTACATTGTTGGGAAAGATTCGAGAAGCTCAGAAGGATGACAAAGAGATTGCCAAGATAAAGGAGAAGATGGCAAAGGAAAGGCCAAAGGTTTTCGTGAGGATGAGCACGATACCTTATGGTTTGAGGACCGAGTTTATGTGCCCAATAACCCAGAGATCAGGAAGTTAATACTTCAAGAGGCTCATGACTCACCCTACTCGATACACCCCGGAAACACCAAGATGTATCTGGATTTGAAGGAACGTTTCTGGTGGACTGGTATGAAGAAGGATATTGCTGAGTTCGTAGCCGTATGTGATGTATGCCAGAGAGTGAAGGTAGAGCATTTGAAGCCAGCAGGACTGTCACAGCCTATGCCGATACCAGAATGGAAGTGGGATAAACTGGGCGTGGACTTTATCACCGGATTGCCCAGGACCAAAGCGGGATATGATTCCATATGGGTAGTAGTTGGTCGCTTGACCAAAGTGGCCCACTTCATCCCAGTAAAAACCACTTATACCAGTGCAAAGTTTGCCAAGATATACATGTCGCGGATCATATGTTTGCATGGAGTTCCGAGGACCATCGTATCAGATAGAGGAACACAATTTACTTCAAAGTTTTGGCATTAGTTACACCAGACTTTGGGAACGAGATTGGAGTTCAGTACAGCATTTCACCCGCAGACAGATGGGCAGACCGAGAGAGTCAACCAAATTCTGGAGGACATGTTGAGAGCCTGTGCGCTAGATTATGGATCTAGTTGGGATGACAATTTGCCTTACGCGGAGTTCTCATACAACAATAGCTACCAAGCCAGTTTGAAGATGGCACCGTTTGAAGCCCTGTATGGATGAAGGTGCAGAACACCGTTGATGTGGTATGAGGTAGGAGACCGACAATAGTTTGGACCAGACTTGATTAAGGAGTCTGAGGAAAAGGTTAAATTGATTCGCGATAGACTGAAGATTGCTCAGTCCAGACAGAAGAGTTATGCAGACTCAAATCGCAAGGAGGTAACTTACGAAATTGGAGATAGAGCATATCTGTGAGTATTGCCCTTGCGAGGAGTGAAACATTTTGGAGTTAAGGGAAAGTTAGCTCCGAGATTTGTAGGACCATATCGTGTTTCCAAATGGATGGGAGAAGTTGCCTACAAATTGGAATTACCCGAGGGATTTTCAGGAGTTCACGATGTGTTCCATGTTTCACAGCTGAAGAAGTGTCATGCTGAGATGGCCGATATACCGTTAAGGGATACAGTACCCTTGGAAGTGATTCAGTTGGACAGTGATTTGACTTACGAGGAGAAGTCAGTTAAGATTCTAGAGTTTGCCAGCAGAGTCACTCGCAGTAAGGTTATCAAGTTCTGCAAAGTTCAGTGGAACCACCATACCGAGGATGAAGCCACCTGGGAATGAGAGGATGATCTTCGCAAAGACCACCCGCACCTATTTTCTAGCCAACCCGAATCTCAAGGGCGAGATTCATCTTAAGGGGGTAGGTTTGTAACATCCCAAATTTTCAATTTGGAATGTTATACATAGATCATTCTTACATATCATATTTTATTTGCTTTTCGTCTCGCGATCCTCGAAATACTAAGCAACTCAAGGACCCTTGGAGAAAGTTGGGGATTTCCCCGGTTTTCAAATTTGATTTCATCAAATTTTGAAACGAGGATTTTGGTTTTAATTATTTTTCTCTCCGAAAATATTTCATACTAAAATATATGAGAGGAGATAATATGACTTCTCCAAGATAATTGAAATATTGGAGGAAAGATATTAAAATCAAATATTTGTTTTATTTGGATTTTATTGCAATTTTGTTTGCATTAGAAAAATTGCATGTTTTCAAAATTGCATTTTAGGGCCAAGAAAATGTTCATCTCGTTCTAAATATTTTATTTAGACGGTGAAAATTTATTTTGGCATTTTTAGATTTTTATTTATTTTTTTCTAGGATTTTATTTCCGTCGGGGAAATTATTTTAAAAAAAAGTTCCCGCGCCCAACTGGGCCTAAGGCCCAGCCCAGCCGAGCCAGGCTGCAACCACCGCCTCCTGCGCGTGCGCGCCGCCGCCGCCGCTCGGACCGGAGTCCGAGTCCGACTCCGCCTCCGCCACCCCTTGCCCCCTCCTTCAAGTCGCCGCCCCGCCCCTTTATATACGCCCCCCCCTGAGCCCCAACACCACACCACCACTGCCGCCAACCCCGCCGCCCTGTAGCCGCCGCCACCGCCGCTTGACGCCACCGCCCTGCAG
>NC_057806.1:331492175-331691306 GCF_018294505.1 Triticum aestivum | reverse complement strand
CCGGAGGTACCGCGCCGGAATCCGAGCCGCTGGTTTTTTTTTGAACCGTTCGGTTTTTTTTAGAAAACCCTAGATTCGTTTTTTTCGGATCGTCAGTTTTTCTG
Source organism: Triticum aestivum (assembly GCF_018294505.1). NCBI lineage: Eukaryota > Viridiplantae > Streptophyta > Magnoliopsida > Poales > Poaceae > Triticum > Triticum aestivum. The sequence goes on along the minus strand of NC_057806.1, from coordinate 331,691,202 downwards.
TTTAGCGGACGTTCGTCCGTACGTTTGTTTAACGAACGGTTCACCGCACGTTAGTTACAGCTAACGAACGCTCGTTCGTTAGTCTGTTCGTCAGTTTTCTTTTAGGCGATTTATCTGCGATTATTCTCGATCGCGATTTCTGATCTGATTTTAGTTTCTATTTACCTTTTCGCTCGTTAGTCGGAATCAGGCGATTCAAGCGCCTAGATCTTCGTCTCGAGATCCTCTTTCTATTTAATCAACTTGAAAAAGTTTTTGCTACTGTAAAATTTGACCTAGGTCCAGACTAGTAAACAAATCTTGTTTCTTTCACCGTTTGAGTTTCATTGCTCCGTTTGATTTGATTTCTTGTGCTAACCGAAGTTCTTAAGTTGAACTTTCCGGTCAACCTATTTTATTTGAGTTTTGCTTGTGCATCTTTGCTAGTTGCTTATGTATGTTATTGTTTGTTTGCGATAGAACACCTGGAGTGCGAAGCATGCTACTACAAGTCCCTAGGTTTTGCAGATCGTCAGCAAGGCAAGTAACACATTGATCATACTCTTTTCATACCCAGTTTTTATGCATTAGTTTCACCCCCAAACATTGCATGATTAGGGTGTCTTTAACATGTGGGATGGGAAGTAGTTGTTGAGGTAGAACCTATTGCCCTGTTATATTCAAACCCATGGGAGTTACTTCTACGCTTGCTTATATTACTATGCTATGCTATGCTCGTAGACGTGGTTTGGGTTTGAGTGAAATCCATTACAGATGTGAGTTTGTTAATTAATGGTTCAACTTAAGGTGGCAACTTAAATACACATCTGGGTGGATTGAGGCACCTGGAGTACCCAGTGTTGCCTGTATTTTTTTGGAAATCCCGGAGTAACCGTGTGATCTTCCTATGGACCGCCACCCAGGCTCAAAGGGAACTGAGATGATTCATGCTAGAAACTTCCGTGTGCAGCCACAAGCTATTATGGGCTCTAGCATAGTTGAGTAAGTTACATGAATCTCTTGAAGAGGCAGATCAGTAGGTAGTGGGATGTAGGTTTGGTATGGTTTGTCCGGAGTAGAGAGTTAATGTTTCTGAAAGACTATGTCTCGGTCATCCGTTTCTCAAACACCATGTAGTGCGAGAAATCCAACGGAGGAGATCGAGTCTTGTGGGGAAAAGTGCGCAAACCTCTGCAGAGTGTATAAACTAATCATGGTTAGCCGTGTCCCCGGTTATGGACAAATCTTGAGTATCTAGTACTTGGGTTATCACATGTATCTCATCACTCTTAATTAATACTGTTGGGTTGTTAACCACTTTAATTGGGATTGAGTTGGAGGAACCTTCTCAATGATGTTTCAACTACCATGATAGTTAAATTAAAATCTATTCCTTTGTTGTAGGAAAAAATTGGCTTTTCGCAAAACTGTAACCATAGAGCTTTCCACCAGCCAAATATGCATGTAGTGATAGCATTATTCTGTTCTTGCTCTACTGTGTTACTTTGCCAGCATTTCCATGTGCTGACCCGTTTTCGGGTTGCAACGTATTATGTTGCAGACTTTTCAGACGATGAGTAAGGTTCGTTAGGTTGTTGCCGTGTAGCTCAGCTATGCCGTTGGAGTTGATGGACTCACTTTATATTCCAAGCCTTCCGCTATTATCGCATTAGATGGCCTCAAGCCATATTATTGTAATAAGTTCTCTCTTGAGACATTCGATGTAATAAGTGTGTGATTGCCACTCTGTTATAAATCCTCCGAGTACTGTGTGTGTCAGCATTACCGATCCAGGGATGACACTTAAGCACAGAGACTTGACCATCTGAGGTCGGGTCGCTACAAAGCCTAGCCTATATGACTATGGTAATGAATATCTGCTTTCCGGACTAACCCCTCCGGTTTATATAGACACCGAGGCGATCTAGGGTTTACATAGGGTTGGTTACATAAGAAGGAATCTTTATAATCGGTTGCCAAGCTTGCCTTCCACGCCAAGGAGAGTCCAATCCGGACACAGGTACAGTCTTCGGCCTTCATATCTTCACAGCCCATCAGTCCGGCCCATGGATAACAGGTCGGACGCTCAAGGACCCCTTAGTCTAGGACTCCCTCAGTAGCCCCTGAACCTGGCTTCAATGATGAGGAGTCCGGCGCACAGATTGTCTTCAGCATTGCAAGGCGGGTTCCCTTCTATCCGTATTTCAAGATAGTCTTCGGATATGATGATAGTATCCGGACCTGTCATACACACCACACATAACCGTAGAGAGAATATATATTTTTACACGAGTCTAATCCACTGACAGTTTTTACAATATGACATCACGTCTGTCCGGTCATAATTTCAAACCGTTTATCGTCTGCCGCTCCACGTTTCGAGACGCAGTTGCCCTTGACATGTCTTGTCGAAGCATAGATCATGCCCCCCCTATTATGGGATTCTCATCAATACGGGCGTGGGTGACCCAACCGCACCATTTTGCACGGCCCTTGGGAATAGGTGAGTTCAAGGTGAGTGGGGAGACGCTTGATATTCGTGGCCTTTATAACGGGATAAAGACTCCCTACCTTCACCCACACCTCAGCCCCTCCTCAGTCCTTCCGTCCCTGAGCTCCAGCGCCCAAGCTTCTAGCTTTTCCCTCAATCGAGAAAGCACTCCAAAAATGTCCGGATCCGGAGCTGGGGGTAAGTGGATGGCATCCTCCGTCAAGAAGAATGATATCAAGGCGCTCCGGGAGGCCAGATATCTAGCCAAGGAGATCGCTCACCGACTCTCGGATAAGGGACAGATCGTCCCTACTCCAGAGCCCCATGAGAGGGTTGTTTTTCTCACACATTTTGTCTGCGGGCTGGGTTTCCCTGTCCACCCCTTCGTCCATGGACTGATGTTTTACTACGGGCTAGACTTCCATGACCTAGCCCCCAACTTCATCCTCAATATTACGGCATTCATTGTTGTGTGCGAGGCCTTCCTCCGCATCCCGCCTCATTTCAGCGTATGGTTGAAGACCTTCAACGTGAAGCCGAAGGTGGTGAGCGGCCAACAAGCAGAGATCGGAGGCGCCATGGTGGGCAAGATGCCCAACGTTACCTGGCCCGAATGCTCGTTCACGGAGACGGTGAAAGGGTGGCAATCGGGGTGGTTCTATATCACCGAGCCACGCGACGCCAACTGGGTGGCGGCCCCCGAATTCAGATCTGGATTCCCGATGCGGCTCACCTCCTGGCAAGAGAGGGGCCTAACCTGGGGTCCCTCGGATGAGCTGACTGGGCTCCAGGCATGTGTCCAGAATATGATGGATAGGAAGATCAAGCTCATTAACATGGTCCAGGTCATGCTCATTCGCTGGGTCCTTCCGTGCCAACGCCGGACTTGCTATCTGTGGGAGTACGATCCGGCCAAGCATCAGACGCTACAAGAGCTCTTTGGCACAACGCACAAAGAAATCTGGAAAGTGCTCTTCAAGGCCGGTGAGACGCCATCTCCCACGACCGAAGATCACGGGCTTAGCTTAAAACGCCAGGCTAACCCGGTAAGCTCTTTTAATGTTTTCAAGGCGTACCCTTTACTAGCATGTTTTCATAAAAAGCCTAAGCCTTCCTACCCGTGTTTTCAGGCCTGGGTCAAGATAGAAGAGGGGATTAAGAGTCTGGCTCCGCTGCCCGAAGACCAAGAATTCCCAATGTTGACGAAAATGCTTTTTCCAGCACCTTATGAGGTGCCAGAGAAAACGCACAAGAAAGCAGCCAAAGGGGCCAAGAAGGGCCCTCGCCGAAAAGGCGCTCCGGACATGATGTCCGAAGACGAGACTTCCTCTTCGTCCGCTGATGACGATGACGAAGAGGAAGAAGAAAGCGACTCCCCACCTGAAGTGGGGAGGAAGAAGAGAGCGGCCTGCACAAATCTGGAGACAAAAACGCCTAAGAGGGTTAGAGGCTCCCACGCGGATAACTCCGTGTGGGATGTTGACAGCAGTCCGGAGAGACCTCGCCAGACCAAGCCTCAGGCTGCCTCGTAAGTACCAAGATCCGAAAACATCTAGCTTTCCCGGTTTGTGATATTGATATACCTTAAACCTGGTTATTGCAGTCCAGCACACGATGGCTCCCCGCGATCCTCGTCAGAGGGGTCGCTAGACTCAAAGGACATGGCTAGCATGTCTCCGCCACCTGCTCATTCCGTCTTTCCAAAGGGTGACGACGAGGTGGTGTCGCAAAAGACCTTCCCCGACCGGGGGGCTTCCGGAGATCATCGGGGTGGTACCCCAGGACGATTCCTCAATTGCCGGGCGCATGGGGGAAAGAGCCCCTGCAGGGACTGGCGACGGGGGCCGGGTTCCCTTCGGACCTGAGCCGGATACCATTCCGGAGACCTATGCGGCTCCGGAGTCCAGTGAACGGCATGCCCTGAAAGGAGGGAATGTGCATGTTCCACCGGTGACCTCTATCCAACTAGAGGCACCGGATAACCTGCTGGAGGCGCTACGAGGCACCTCTATTGTGGATGCGCACCGCGCCCTTATGGGCGCGGTAATAGGGAAGGTCCAGTTCGTGAAAAGCGGACTGACCGAAGCCTGCACTAGCCTTCTATTAGGCTTTGAGGTAAGTAATGCGTTTGTAGGAAGAATATCACCGTATAGACAGTAGCCCCTGATGCTCTGTTTGGTGTTCGGAAAGAAAAATCCGAACAGAGGATCGAAAAGAAATATCGCAGGAGTCTAACATAAGTTGTTTTTGTGAATAAGCAGCCACCGCTCATGCTGCAGAGGTCTCCGAACTGAAGCGGAAACTGGAGCGGGCCAAGGAAGAGCTCGGCCTCGTAAAGAAGCAGCTAGAGGATAGCCAAGGTATGTGGTGATCTACTGGTACCTTTTGAGAAAAAATGAATAGTCCGTCTCGACTGAGTTGTCATGAACTTTATTAGGGGCCACGATCGAGGTGGCGGCCCTCAAGAAGGCGTTGGCCGAGGCCGAGGACAAAGCGGCCAAGGAACGTGTCGCGCACGAGAAGCACGAGACCCAGGTCGGAGAGGTGCAACAACAGCTCCAGGGCGCGATCAAGAGATTTGAGTCCTTGGAGCGCGATTATAAGGCGCAGGAGTCCGAACTAACGAGGGCCCACCGAAGCGCACAGGATGCACGAGCCGAAGCCCAGAACACCCTCCAGGAAATTCAGGCGGCCAAGGAGATTGCGGCGAGTTATTCTTTCACCGTGCAAAGCAAGTATGTAGAAGAAACGTTCCTTGTACTTATCCGAATTCGAGTTTTCCAGGGGCGTTTACCGATCTACCGCGCAGTATATCGGATGATGCCGAGCATTACAGAGCTGAAGAAGGGATGTCTATGGAGAAGCTATTCTGGTCCCATTATCTTGGACCCGAACATCTGTTGCCCTTCATCGACCAGCTAAAACAGGTGGTCGAGATGCACAAGTCGGTGGAGCTAGCCATGAAGGACCTGATAGTCTGGCTGTGGCCTGCCGAGCATGTACCTAGCAGCTATTTTGGACTTGTTAAGCGGCTTGTAAATGCCTGTCCCCAGCTCGAAACCGTGAAGCGGTCGGTCTGCATTGAAGGTGCTGGTATGGCCTTTGCCCGCGACAAGACGCATTGGGCAAAGCTGGATGCCAAGAAGCTGATGACCGAGGGGCCCACGGAGGGCAAGGAGCATCGTCGACTCGAGCTCTATTTTGATGGCGTCCTGGAGGGGTCCCGCCTTGTGGCGGAACAATGTTCAAAGGATATTATATTCCCATGAGAACAATTGTATTATCCTGTCCTGTGATATGGAACAATGATGTTATGTATTATAATGCTTTGTGATTTATATTTTACCTCATGTGCGACCGTTTGTGAAATTTGAGGGTTGACCAGTTGTCGGCTTCTGCCCCCATGTAGGTAGTATGGGGGTGTTCAGGATAAATCTAAACACTCTTTACTCCACATTCTGGTCCTTAAAGGAGGTGTTTAACACATCGAACAAGGCAATTAGACTATGCGGCCTTTACCACCCTCACTTAGCCATAGGAGTTTGACAATTAAAAAGGTTGGCAAAGCCCCTGGTATTCGGAAAGCCGAACTAGGGGCGTTATACACGCCTAATCGGAGGGCCCGATTCTTCGCAAGAAGCGGAAACAATCTCTAACGATTTGGAACCTCTTGAATAGCTGACCAGCTCTCGCCGCATCATGACAGTCAATTTTCGGCTTTCTCTACTGAGGTGCTCGTCCGAAAGAACCGGGACACAATCGCAGTAGTTCTCCCTTTACTACCCTAGCCGATATAGCGGAACGTAAGGTAGTAAGCACAGGAGCCGGGCAACCCAACTATTGACCAAAGACATGATTCGGAGCCGATGCATATAATGCTATAAGTTTGGGGTGCCGAACTATACTGAAAAAGTGTTCGGACTTTTATTGCCGTAATACGGGGTGTAATGAAGCCCATGGCGCGGTAATACATATCGTAGTGTACGTGTGTAATAAGTAATATACACAAAGGTGAGGGAACAGGAAAAATTAAGTAATAAGCTGACGCCACCATTTATTCACCATTGTGATGTAAGTAGTACGTCGAGGCATACTTTGTGTGAGTAATGTGATAAGCAAGTAGAGCTATTTAACATGTCGCAACCAAGGGCGAGCTACGTGCGGTTATGTAAAACAAGTATGGCAATCGTTTAGGAGAAACCACCCAGGGATTCCCTTGTATGCCAGAGCTTCTTGCCTCCTTGGTGTGTTCTGCAAGCGGGTCATCTACATGGACCTCGAAAAGAGAGAAGACCCGTGATAATAATAAAAAGAGAAAATACAGGTGTGCGAATCCCAGGGTCGGTCAAGCCGCACTGTGGATCGTGAGCGCGTTATGCCTCCGTCGATACCTATGGGGTTTTGAGTGCGTAATTATGTGTGTGCGGTATGGATGCCCTTTCCTCATCGGAGCTGGGACGGAGGCCGAATTTACTAATTCATCTCTTGACGAACTGAGATGCCTTGTTGAAGTATAGTCCGGACCTTCTTGACGATGTCCAGGAGTTCAACAGCCGGATTATCGTGCCGCTTGAGAAGGCCGCTCTGTACTTCTGCTGCGAGGGCTCCGATGTGCTCCGCTGTGCGGAGGGAACGTTCCATGTTTCCATTTACTGTAATGACGCCGCGTGGATGGAGCATTTTGAGCTTGAGATAAGAATAATGCAGCACCGCGTTGAATTTAGCGAACACAGTTCGTCCGAGCAGTGCGTGGTAGCCCCTGCGGAAGGGGACGATATCGAAGATTAGCTCTTCGCTTCAGAAGTTATCCGGGGAACCGAAGACCACCTCCAGCGTGATCGAGCCCGTACAACGGGCTTCTACGCCTGGTATAACTCCTTTAAAGGCGGTTATCGTGGGCTTGATTGGTGAGGGATTAATGCCCATTTTGCTTACTGTATCCTGAGCAGGTTGAGGCTGCTACCACCATCCATTAGGACTCGTGTCATGTGAAATCCGTCGATGATTGGGTCGAGTACCAATGCGGCCGAACCGCCATGACGGATGCTAGTTGGATGATCACGATGATCAAAGGTGATCGGGAATGATGACCATGGGTTGAACTTTGGGGCGACTAGCTCCACCGCGTAAACGTCCCTAAGTGCGCGCTTGCGCTCCCTTTTCGGGATGTGTGTAGAATATATCATGTTCACCGTTTTGACTTGAGGTGGGAATTTCTTCTACCCCCCAGTGTTCGGTTGTCGGGGCTCCTCATCTTCATCCTCGCTCTGCGATTCCCCTTCCTTGTTTCCGCTATTTACCTTGTTGGCTTGCTTAAAGACCCGGCAATCTTTGTTAGTATGGTTGGCCGGTTTGTCTGGGGTGCCATGTATCTGGCACGGACGATCGAGTATGCGGTCCAAGCTGGATGGTCCTCCGCCGTTCCTTTTATAGGGCTTCTTTCGCTGGCCAGATTTGGAGCCGCTGAATCCGGCGTGAACTGTGGTGTCATCGGTGTTATCGCCATTATTTTAGCATTTGTGTCTATTGAGCCAGAGCTTGTTGGTGCTGTTTTTGGCCTCGGAGGGGCCTGCTTCGTTGGCTGTGTTTGTGCAGCGAGCCAGCCAACTATCCTCTCCCGCGTAGAAGCGGGTCATAAGTGTCGTGAGGGCTGCCATGGACCTTGGCTTTTCTTGGCCGAGGTGGCGGGCTAGCCATTCGTCACGGATGTTGTGTTTAAAGGCCGTTAGGGCTTCGGCATCCGGACAATCAACAATCTGGTTCTTTTGGTTAGGAACCTAGTCCGGAATTTTCTGGCTGATTCTCCGGGTTGTAGAACTATGTGGCTTAGGTCATCGGCATCGGGTGGCCGGACATATGTACCTTGGAAGTTGTCGAGGAAGGCTTCTTCCAAGTCCTCCCAGCTGCCAATGGAGTTTTCAGGCAGGCTATTCAGCCAGTGGCGAGCTGGTCCTTTGAGTTTTAATGGAAGGTATTTGATAGCGTGGAGGTCATCTCCTCGGGCCATGTGGATGTGGAGAATAAAATCTTCATCCATACTGCGGGATCGGTTGTTCCGTCGTATGATTCAATATTGACGGGCTTGAACCCCTCGGGGAATTCGTGATCCAGCACCTCATCTGTGAAGCAGAGAGGGTGTGCGGTGCCTCTATATCGGGCCGCATCACGGCGCACCTCTGATGGAGTGCGTCTATGATACGTCTCCGTCGTATCTACTTTTCCAAACACTTTTGCCCTTGTTTTGGACTCTAACTTGTATGATTTGAATGGAACTAACCTGGACTGGCGCTGTTTTCAACAGAATTACCATGGTGTTGTTTTATGTGCAGAAAACAAATATTCTCGGAATGACCTGAAACTCCACGGAACATCTTAGGAAAATCAATAAAAAATCCTCGCCAAAGATGAAGACCAGGGGGCCCACACCCTTCTCATGAGGGTGGGTGCGCACCCCCTAGGGCGCGCCCCCTACCTCGTGGGCCCCCTGTTGCGTCTCCGACTCCAACTCCACCTCCATATATTGAGTTTCGATGAGAAAAAAATCAGAGAGAATAAATCATCACGTTTTACGATACGGAGCCGCCACCAAGCCCTAAAACCTCTCGGGAGGGCTGATCTGGAGTCCGTTCGGGGCTCCGGAGAGGGGGATTCGTCGCCGTCGTCATCATCAACCATCCTCCATCACCAATTTCATGATGCTCACCGCCGTGCGTGGGTAATTTCATCCTAGGCTTGCTGGACAGTGATGGGTTGGATGAGATTTATCATGTAATCGAGTTAGTTTTGTTAGGGTTTGATCCCTGGTATCCATTATGTTCTGAGATTGATGTTACTATGACTTTGCTATGCTTAATGCTTGTCACTAGGGCCTGAGTGCCATGATTTCAGATCTGAACCTATTATGTTTTCATGAATATATGTGAGTTCTAGATCCTATCTTGCAAGTCTATAGTCACCTACTATGTGTTATGATCCGGCAACCACGAAGTGACAATAATCGGGACCACTCCCGGTGATGACCATAGTTTGAGGAGTTCATGTATTCACTATGTGCTAATGCTTTGTTCCGGTTCTCTATTAAAAGGAGGCCTTAATATCCCTTAGTTTCCAATAGGACCCCGCTGCCACGGGAGGGTAGGACAAAAGATGTCATGCAAGTTCTTTTCCATAAGCACGTATGACTATATACGGAATACATGCCTACATTACATTGATGAATTGGAGCTAGTTTTGTGTCACCCTATGTTATGACTGTTACATGATGAACCGCATCCGGCATAATTATCCATCATTGATCCGGTGCCTACGAGTTTTCCATATACTGGTTCTCGCTTATTTACTTTCCCGCTGCTACTGTTACAATCACTACAAAATACCAAAAACATTACTTTTGATGTCTTTACTTTTGTTGCCGCTACCGCCACTATCATATTACTTTGCTACTAAACACTTTGCTGCAGATACTAAGTTTCCAGGTGTGGTTGAATTGACAACTCAGCTGCTGATACTTGAGAATATTCTTTGGCTCCCCTTGTGTCGAATCAATAAATTTGGGTTGAATACTCTACCCTGGAAAGCTGTTGTGATCCCCTATACTTGTGGGTTATCAAGACTAATTTCTGGCACCGTTGCCGGGGAGCATAGCTCTATTCTTTGAGTCACTTGGGATTTATATCTGCTGGACACTATGAAGAACTTGAGAGATTCGAAAACCAAGATCTATCCCTCAACTACGAGGGGGGGCAAGGAACTGCCATCTAGCTCTGCACTTGATTCACCTTCTGTTATGAGTAAGTTTGCGACACCTACATTTGCTTCTGCTATTCGTTCTGATATGTCGCATGTTATTGATGATGCCACTTCTACTATGCATGATACTTATGATGAAACTGCTTCTATGCCTGATACTACTGTGCCCCTAAGTGAATTTCTTGATGAACAAATTGCTAAGGCTAGAGAAAAAGAAATTATTGAATCTGAATACGATGATGATAGTGATGATGAAAATATGCCCGTTATTCCTGAGGGTTATATTTTTGATATAGAATCTTCTAGCGCTATTTTAGCTTGCAAAGATAGATATGAGCTTAAGAGGTTATTAATTAAATGGAACAAAGAATCACTTAGAGATAAAATGAAACCCGACCCTGCCTTTGCTACTTCACCTATATGTGTTCCTGATAAGGATTATGAATTCTCTGTTGATCCTGGTATAATTACTTTGGTTGAATCTGATCCATTTTATGACTATGAATTTGGAACTGTTGTGGCACATCTTACTAAGTTAAATGATATAGCTGCCCTGTTTACTAATGATGAGAGATCGCGTTACTTTTATATACTCAAAATATTTCCATTCTCATTAAAGGGTGATGCTAAGATATGGTTTAATTCTCTTGATCCTGGTTGTGTGCGTAGTCCCCAGGATATGATTTATTACTTCTCTGCTAAATATTTCCCTGCTCATAAGAAACAAGCTGCTTTGAGGGAAATATACAACTTCGTGCAAATTAAAAAGAGAGTCTCCCACAAGCTTGGGGGCGGCTTCTCAAGTTACTTAATGCTTTGCTTGATCATCCTCTTAAGAAACCTGAAATACTTGATATCTTTTATAATGGACTAACCGATGCTTCCAGAGATTACCTGGATAGTTGTGTTGGTTCTCTTTTCAGGGAAAGAACACCGGATGAAGCTGAAATTCTATTGAATAATATGTTGACAAATGAAAATAATTGGGCACCTCCTGAGCCAGCTCCTTCTCCAATTACTAAACCTATTCCTAAACCAACTCCGAAGAAGAGAGGTGTTCTATTTCTCAGTCCCGAAGATATGCAAGAGGCAAAGAAATCTATGAAAGAAAAAAGGTATTAAAGCTCAAGACGTTAAGAATTTACCTCCTATTGCAGAAATACATGGTCTTAATATACCGCCTGTTGAAGAAGCATATGATCTTAATTATTTATTTACTGAAGAACCTCCTGATCCCGATATCCCGACACAGGTAGTAAAGGTAAATTCTCTCTATATATATGATAAAGCTGAAGTCCCTCCTATTAAAATTGCTAGTCAGTGCTTGGATGAGTTTGATAAATTTATGTTTAAGCAAGATGATTTCAATGCTTATTTTGGTAGACAATAAAAAGAAAATGCTTATATGATTAGACGCTTGGGTGATTATATGGCTGATATTAGGTGAACCTAAACTTGTTAGCAAACATGCTTCTATGGTTAGTACTCAAGTAGAACAAGTACTTAAGGCTCAAAAAGAAGTGCTTGATGAAATGAATAGTAAGAAAAATGATTATGTTGTTAGAGTGGCTACTAGAACTGGTAGAATGACTCAGGAACCTTTGTATCCTAAAGGCCACACTAAGAGAATCGAACAAGATTCTCAAAGAAATAATATTGATGTTCCTAGTTCTTCGAAAAAGAAGATGAAGAAGAAAAATGATAGAACTGTGCAAACTTCTAGTGAACCTATTGCTGACCACCAGATAATCCAAACAATATTTCTATTTCTGATGCAGAAACACAATCTGGTAATGAACATGAACCTAGTAAAAATATTAATGATGATGTTCATAATGATGCTCAACCTAGTAATGATAATGATGTAGAAACTGAACCTGCTGTTGATCTTGATAACCCACAATCAAAGAATCAACGTTATGATAAAAAGAGACTTTTTTGCTAGGAAAGACGATAAAGAAAGGGAACCTTGGGTTCAGAAACCCATGCCTTTTCCTCCGAAACCATCCAAGAAAAAGGATGATGAGGATTTTGAGCGTTTTGCTGAAATGATTAGGCCTATCTTTTTGCGTATGAGATTAACTGATGTGCTCAAAACAAATCCTTATGCTAAATATATGAAAGATATCATTACTAATAAAATAAAGATACTGGAAGCTGAGATTTCCACCATGCTTGCTAATTATACTTTTAAGGGTGGAATACCAAAGAAACTTGGAGACCCCGGAGTACCTACTATACCTTGCTCCATTAAAAGAAATTCTATTAAAACTGCTTTATGTGATCTTGAAGCCGGTGTTAGTGTTATGCCTCTCTCTTTATATCATAGACTTGACTTGAATAAGTTGACACCTACTGAAATATCTTTGCAAATGGCTGATAAATCAACTGCTATACCTGTCGGTATTTGTGAGGACGTGCCTGTTGTGGTTGCAAATGTTACTATTTTAACGGACTTTGTTATACTTGATATTCCCGAGGATGATAGTATGTCTATTATTCTTGGAAGACCTTTTCTTAATACTGCAGGGTCTGTTATTGATTGCAACAAAGGCAATGTCACTTTTCATGTTAATGGTAATGAGCATACGATACACTTTCCGAGGAAACAACCTCAAGTTCATAGTATCAATTCTATTGGGAAAATTCCATCGATTATATTTGGAGGTTTTGAATTTCCTCTTCCTACTATCAAGAAGAAATATGATATTCTTATTATAGGGGATGTACATATCCCCGTTGAGGTAACTTAGTGTTATTCGAAATTTCTCCGGTTTCATGATTATCGGAATGAGTTTGTTAACAAGACTTGATCAACCTTGTTAGTGGATTCTTTTTGATGAGCATGAGATGGATGAAACTAGAAGCACAAACTTCTGTACCCCACTTTTACTTTCTGTTATTTATATTAATTATTAAATAAAGTAAAAATAGTATTTTTAGTCTGTTTCCTGACTTATTCATGCAATATAAAAATATCCCGAAAATAAAAGTTCTCCAAATGCCTTGAAATTTAAATATCGTTTTTCCAGAATATTTGAGAATATTTGGCACTGAGAACACAGCAGGGGGGTCAACCACCTGCTCACGTGGGTGGAGGGCGCGCCCTACCCCCCTGGGCGCGCCCCCTGCCTCGTGGGCCCACGGTGGCCCTCCTCCACTTATTCCTGCACCCACACACTTCTTCTTCCTCCCCCAAACACGAATATCCAGCTCAAACCCGAGTCCAAGGTCATTTTGCTGCCATTTTCGATCTCCTTGCTCAAAGCACCTCTCACAAAACTGCTTGGGGAGATTGTTCCTTGGTATGTGACTCCTCCATTGGTCCAATTAGTTTTTGTTCTAGTGCTTTATTCATTGCAAATTTTTGCTGCTTAGGTGACCCTGTTCTTGAGCTTGCATGTTAAATTTATATGGTCAAAAGTAGTTTTGATGCATGATATAGGCCCTAGGCACCTGTAGGAGTAGTTGCTATCAATATTATTGTGTTTGGTTTACTTTTTTTTGAAGTTACTAAAAATTTCAGAATTTTTCAGAGAAAAACAATATGCTTAGGAAGATGTTCCAAGGTGGTTCCTCTAAGAAGCAAGGACCCAGGATTGCTATGCGCGATGCTGACGAGGATCCACCAAGAGACGCTCCAGTACGGCCTTGCGAATGGCCGTCGGAAAATTTTATGGACCGTGCGGGAATTAAAGAAGAATTCAAAGCATATTTGCGCAATGCCGGTCTTGAGGATTTTGAGGCTAACAAATGCCCCCAGTATCATGATCTCACAAGTTCATTTGTGAGGAGGTTTGAGTATTCATCTTCGCGTAATTCTCCTTCAGTCATGTTTGATCTTTATGACAAATCTTATACCATGGACCTAGAGGATTTCACTTCTGCTTGCAAACTTCCATCATGGGGTAGTGTTAGGGATCCCCCTAAATCTGAATTTAGAAACTTTCTTGCTAGTATAACTATGGGGAATCTAGAGATATAACGCAGGTTACCATAGGGAGCATTCACTTTCCTGCTATACATTATTTTGCGCTCTTCATCGGTAGATGCATAAATGCTAAGGATGAAGCATGTCACATGTGTGTCCCTGATCTTAGCATTCTTAGGAGTGTTGTGTTAGGAGACCAATCTTATCATATGGGAGCCATTGTAGTTCATAGGTTGCATCATAATAGACATAATGGAGATTTCTTTGGAGGAATTTATGCAACCCGCTTAGCTCATTTTCTTGAAATAGACATTCGTGAGGGTGATATGGAGTTGCCTCCTGCATATTTAGATTATGAATCTATGGCTTCGCACCAGTTTGTCGAGAGGCCTAAATCACCTCTCTTATATCGCTTAATTTTTTTTATAAACGACGTGTTTTCTGTATTACTCTCCCTACTCCTGCCTTCTTTGATTCACAGACAAAAGGAAGATATGTTATCACCAGAGAGGAGGCAAAAGAGTACGAGAGGAGAGCGGAGGCAGCTCGACTCCACGCTGCAGCACAGCAGGCGATAACCACTGCACATCAGTATAATCCCAACTATTCTTCCTCATCACAGTACGACCCCAACAACTATTATTATGGATATCCGCCAGGCCAGCCATGGCCATAGACCAACTTAGGCCAAAAGCCTAAGCTTGGGGGAGTACGTATTTCCCACCGACATTACATTTATGTTCACACACACTCATTACTAGATGTCGGTGCTCATACTTTTTCACTGTAATATCCATGCCAGTTTATTTTCCTTTTCCTGCTTTCTTCTTGTTTGCTTGTTAAACCTTAAGAAAAACAAAAAAATTAGAAGTAGTTATTTTTCTGCTGTAGTAGTAATAATTAAAAAGAAAACCCCAAAATATTTCATGTTCTTCTTTTGCTTGTTGGGAGCTTTCCCGTGTAACTAGTTTTATTTCTTTTCTTTTCTTTGGGGGTCAGTAGGAGAAGACCATAATTAAATTGTTGAAGTGGCTCTTATATGCATTATTGTTGATTTAACCCGGAGCCCATATTGCTTTGTCTTCTCCTGTTTATTGAATGCTCGCAGATTCTAGCTTAGTCCAATGCACGTGCACTCTTATTATTATTCACACCGTTCGGTCATGCAAGTGAAAGGCAATTATGATGATATATGATGGACTGACTGAGATGAGAAAAGCTGGTATGAACTCGACCTCTTTTGTTTTTGTAAATATGATGAGCCCGTCGTTCTTGATTCAGCTTATTATGAATAAACATGTTTGCAATGACAATTAGAGATTATAGTTGCTTGTGCCATGCTTGATTAGCTATGAGTTATAATGGTTTACCTTGTGTGCAACATGTTATTAAGATGATTATGATGTGGTATGATGGGGTGGTATCCTCCTTTGAATGATTTAAGTGACTTGACTTGGCACATGTTCACGCATGTAGTTGAAACAAAATCAACATAGCCTTCACGATATTTATGTTCATGGTGGATTATATCCTACTCATGCTTGCATCCAATATTTATTAATTTTAATGCATGTACATGGCTGTTGTCGCTCTCTAGTTGGTCGCTTCCCAGTCTTTTGCTAGCCTTCACTTGTACTAAGTGGGAATATTGCTTGTGCATCCAATCCCTTAAACCCCAAAGTTATTCCAGATGAGTCCACCATACCTTCTTATATGCGGTATCTACCTACCGTTCCAAGTAAATTTGTATGTGCCAAACTCTAAACCTTCAAATAAACATTCTGTTTTGTATGCTCGAATAGCTCATGTATCAACAAAGGCTGTCCTTACCTTCCGTGTTAGGCGGGTTATTCTCAAGAGGAGTGGACTCCGCTCCTCACTCACGAGAAAATGGCTGGTCACTGGGATGCCCAGTCCCATGCTTTATGCAAACTAAATCAAAATTAATTGCAAACAAAACTCCCCCTAGGACCTGATGTATGTTGGAGGCACTCGTTGTTTCAAGCAAGCCATGGATTGATGCTTGTTGGTGGAGGGGGAGTATAAACTTTACCATTCTGTTTGGGAACCTCCTATAATGTGTGTAGCATGGAAGATGTCGCCATCTCTTAGTTGTTACATTGACAATGAAAGTATACCACTCAAAATTCAATTTATCTCTATTCCAAAACCGAGCTCTGGCACCTCTACAAATCCCTGCTTCCATCCGCGAAGGGACTATCCATTTACTTTTATGTTGAGTCATCACCCTCTTATTAAAAAGCACTAGCTGGAGAGCACAGCCGTCATTTGCATTCATCACTGTTAATTTATATTGGGTATGACTATGATTGGATCTCTTTTATCATTAATTACAATGTCTAGTCAGTCCTTGATCTTTAAAGGTGCTCTGCATTTATGTTTTGCGGTCTCAGAAAGGGCTAGCGAGATACCATCTTGTTATATCATATTATGATTGTTTTGAGAAAGTGTTGTCATCCGAGATTTATTATTATGACTTGCTAGTTGATTATGCTATTGATATGTTTTACCGCTGCCAAGCCCTAAACTCTCTTGGGAGGGCTGATCTGGAGTCCGTTCGGGGCTCCGGAGAGGGGAATCCGTCGCCATCGTCATCATCAACCTTCCTCCATCACCAATTTCATGATGTTCACCGCCGTGTGTGAGTAATTCCATCGTAGGCTTGCTGGACGGTGATGGGTTGGATGAGATTTATCATGTAATCAAGTTAGTTTTGTGAGCGTTTGATCCCTAGTATCCACTATGTTCTGAGATTGATGTTGTTATGACTTTGCTATGCCTAATGCTTGTCACTAGGGCCCGAGTGCCATGATTTCAGATCTGAACCTATTATGTTTTCATCAGTATATGAGAATTCTTGATCCTATCTTGCAAGTCTATAGTCACCTACTATGTGTTATGATCCGGCAACCCCGAAGTAACAATAATCGGGACCACTCCCGATGATGACCATAGTTTGAGGAGTTCATGATTTACTACTTCTCTGCTAAATATGTCCCGGCTCATAAGAAACAAGCTACTTTAAGGGAAATATATATTTTTGTGCAAATTCAAGAAGAGAGTCTCCCACAAGCTTGGGGAAGGCTTCTCCAACTACTTAATGCTTTGCCTGATCATCCTCTGAAGAAAAATGAAATACTTGATATCTTTTATAATGGACTAATTGATGCTTCCAGAGATTACCTGGATAGTTGTGTTGGTTGTATTTTCAGGGAAAGAACTGTTGATCAAGCTGAATTGCTATTGAATAATATGTTGACTAATGAAAATAATTGGACACTTCCTGAACCAACTCTTAAGCCAACTCCGAAGAAAAGGGGTATTCTATTTCTCAGTCCTGAAGATATGCAAGAGGTAAAGAAATCTATGAAAGAAAAAGGTATAAAAGCTGAAGATGTTAAGAATTTACCTCCTATTGAAGAAATACATGGTCTTAATTCATCACCTATTTAAGAAACACATGGTCTCAATAACCCGAGACAGGTAGTAAAGGTAAGTTCTCTCAATAGATATGATAAAGGTGAAATCCCTCCTGCTAAGTTTGCTAGCCAATGTTTGGATGAATTTGATAACTTTATGGTCAAGCAAGAAGATTTTAATGCTTTTGTTGGTAGACAATTGAAACATAATGCTTACATGGTTGAACACTTGAGTGATTATATGGCTAGTGTTAAAGGTGAACTTAAACTTATTAGTAAACATGCTTCTATAGTTACCACTCAAGTAGAACAAGTGCTTAAAGCTCAGAATGATTTGCTCAATGAATTAAATAATAAGAGTGATAATGCTATTAGAGTTATGACTAGAGGTGGTAAAATGACTCAGGAACCTTTGTATCCCGAGGGCCATCCTAATAGAATTGAGCAAGATTATCAGATAACTACTATTGATGCACCTAGTCCTTCTAAGAGGAAGAAAAAGAAAAATGACAGGACTTTGCATGCTTCTAGTGAACCTGTTGTAGACACACCTGAGAATCCCAATGATATTTCTATTTCTGATGTTGAAACACAATCTGGTAATGAACATGAACCTAGTGATAATGTTAATGATGATGTTCATGTTGATGCTCAACCTAGCAATAATAATGATGTAGAAGTTGAACCTACTATTGATCTTGATAACCCACAATCAAAGAATCAACGTTATGATAAGAGAGACTTTGTTGCTAGGAAGCACGGTAAAGAAAGAGAACCATGGGTTCAGAAACCCGTGCCTTTTCCTCCTAAACCATCCAAGAAAAAGGATGATGATGATTTTGAGCGCTTTGCTGAAATGATTAGACCTATCTTTTTGCGTATGCGTTTGACCTATATGCTTGAAATGAATCCTTATGCTAAGTATATGAAAGATATTGTTACTAATAAGAGAAAGATACCAGAAGCTGAAATTTCCACCATGCTTGCTAATTATACTTTTAAGGGTGGAATACCAAAGAAGTTAGGAGATCCAGGAGTACCCACTATACCATGCTCTATTAAAAGAAACTATGTTAAAACTGCTTTATGTGATCTTGGAGCTGGTGTTAGTGTTATGCCTCTCTCTTTATATCGTAGACTTGATTTGAATAAGTTGACACCTACTAAAATATCTTTGCAAATGGGTGATAAATCAACTGCTATACATGTCGGTATTTGTGAGGATGTGCTTGTTGTAGTTGCGAACGTTACTATTTTAACGGACTTTATTATTCTTGATATTCCTGAGGACGATAGTATGTCTATTATTTTTGGAAGACCCTTTTTGAATACTGCAGGGGCTATTATTGATTGCAACAAAGGCAATGTCATTTTTCCTGTTAATGGTAATAAGCATACGGCACACTTTTCGAGGAAACAACCTCAAGTCCACAATATCAATTCTATTGGAAAAATTTCAACAATCACTATTGGAGGTTTTGAATTTCCTCTTCCTACTATCAAGAAGAAATATGATATTCTTATTGTTGGGGACATGCATATCCCCGTTGAGGTAACCTAGTGTTATTCGAAAATTCTCCGGTTTCATGTTATACGGAATGAGTTTGTTAACCAGGCCTGATCAACCTTGTTAGTGGATTCCTTTTAATGAGCATGAGATGGATGAATTTAGAAAACACAACTCTCTATACCATCTTTTTACTTTCTATTACTTGTATTAAATAAAGCAAAAATAGTAATTTCTGTCTGTTTTCTGAATTATCAATGCAATAAAAAATGCCCCAAAAATAAAAGTTCTCCAAATGCCCTAAAAAATTATTTTTTTCTAGAATAGTTGAGAATATCTGGCACTGAGAACACGGCAGGGGGAGCAAGCACCTGGCCACGAGGGTGGAGGGCACGCCCCCCTACCTCGTGGGCCCACGGTGGCTCCCCTCCACTTATCCCAGCTACCACACATTCCTTCTTCCTCCCAAAAACATCACTAGCCAGCTCAATGCCGAGTCCAAGCTCATCTTGCTGCCATTTTCGATCTCCTTGCTCAAAGATCCATTCACAAAACTGCTTTGGGGGATTGTTCTTTGGTATTGACTCCTCCAATGGTCTAATTAGTTTTTGTTCTAGTGCTTTATTCATTGCAAATTTTTGCTGCTTAGGTGACCCTGTTCTTGAGCTTGCATGTCAAATTTATGTGGTCAAAAGTAGTTTTGATGCATGATATTGTCTCTAGGCACTTGTAGGAGTAGTTGCTATCAATTTTGTTGAGTTTGGTTCACTTTTATTTTGAAGTTACTAAAAATTTCAGAAATTTTTCTGAGGAAGAAATAGGTATAGGAAAATGTACCAAGGTGGTTCTTCAAGGAAGCAAGCACCCAGACTCGCAATACATGATGCGGACGAGGAACCACCAAGGGATGCTCAAGTGCGGCCCTGTGAATGGCCGTCAGAGGACTTCATGGTTTGAGCGAGAATCAAGGAGGAATTTGAAGCTTATGTGCATAATGCTGATGTTGAGAGCTTCGAGGCAGATAAGTGCCGTCAATACCTCTATTTAACTGATTCATTTGTGAGAAGGTTTAAATTTTCATCATCACATAATTCTCAAACTGTCCTGTTCAATCTTTATGATAAATCTTATACCATGGACTTAGAAGATTTTAACACTGCTTGTAAACTCCCACAGTGGGGTGATGTTAGTGAACCTCGCAAGTCTGAATTTAGAGATTTTCTTACTAGGATAACCGTGGGGGGATCTAGGGATGTGACGCAAGCTACCATAGGGAGCATTCATTTTCCTGCTATACATTATTTTGCTCTCTTCATAGGTAGATGCATTAATGGTAAAGATGAAGCATGTCACATGTGTGTGCCTGATCTTAGCGTTCTCAGAAGCGTTGTTTTAGGAGATAAACAATACAACTTGGGGGCTATCGGTGCACGTAGGTTGCATAATAATCGTATTCATGGAGATTTCTTTGGTGGAATTTATGCAACCCGTATAGCTGACTTTCTTGAGATACCCATACGTGGACATGATATTGAATTGCCTCCTTCTTATCTAGATTATGATGATATGGTTCGTCATCAGTTTGTTGAGAGGAACGATCAGTTCCTCCAGTACCGACTAATCTTTGACAGACGACGCACCTATCATGTTGCTCTCCCTACTCCTACTTTCTTTGACTTTCAGGCAAAGGGGAGATATGTTATAACCAGGGAGGAGGCGACCGAGTACGAGAGAAGGGCGGAGACAGCTCGCCTCCAAGTTGCAGCTCATCAGGCAATTGCCGCTGCATCTCAGTACGACCCCAGCTACAACTTTGGATATCCGCTAGGCCAGCCGTGGCCATAGACCAACTTAGGCCAAAAGCCTAAGCTTGGGGGAGTACGTATTTCTCACCGACATTACATTCATGTTCACACATTCATGCTAGTTGTCGGTGCTCATACTTTTTCACTATAATATCCATACTAGTTTATTTTCCTTTTTATGTTTTCTTCTTGTGTGTTTGATAAACCTTAAGAAAAAACAAAAAAATAGTTGTAGCTTTCAGCTAGTTTACTTTCCATGCCTGTAGTAGTAATAATTAAAAAGAAAACCCAAAAATATTTCTCGTTCTTCTTTTACTTGTTGGGAGCTTTCCCGTGTAAATAGTTTTATTTCTTTTCTTGTTCTTTGGGGGTCGAGAGGAGAAGACCATGATTAAAATGTTGACTGGCTCTTATATGCATTATTGTTGATCTAATAAAGAGCCCATATTACCTTGTCTTCTCTCTTGAATTGAATGCTTGCAGATTCCAGCTTATTCCAATGCACGTGCACTATTATTATTTTCCACACTATTCGGTCGTGCAAGTGAAAGGCAATAATGATGATTATATGATGAACTTATTGATATGAGAAAAGCTGGTATGAACTCGACCTCTCTTGTTTTTGTAAATATGATTAGTTCATCGTTCCTGATTCAGCCTATTATGAATAAACATGTTTGCAATGATAATTAGAGATTATAGTTGCTTATGCCATGCTTAATTAGCTAGGAGCTTATAATGGTTTACCTTGCGTGCCAACATGCTATTAAAATGGTTGTGATGTGGTATGATAGGGTGGTATCCTCTTTTGAATGATTCGAGTGGCTTGACTTGGCACATGTTCACGCATGTAGTTGAAACAAAATCAACATAGCCTCTACGATATTTATGTTCATGGTGCATTATATCCTACTCATGCTTGCATTCGGTGTTGATTAACTTTAATGCATGTTCATGATTGTTGTCGCTCTCTAGCTGGCCACTTCCCAATATTTTTCTAGCCTTCACTTGTACTAAGCGAGAATACTGCTTGTGCATCCAATTCCCTAAACCCTAAAGTTGTTCCATATGAGTCCACCATACCTACCTATATACAGTATCTACCTGCCCTTGCAAGTAAATTTGTATGTGCCAAACTCTAAACCTTCAAATAAACATTCTGTTTTGTATGCTTGAATAGCTCATGTATCAACTAGGGTTGTCTGTATCTTCCATGTTATGCGGGTTATTCTCAAGAGGAGTGGACTCCGCTCGTCACTCACGAGAAAATGGCTGGTCACCGGGATGCCCAGTCCCATGCTTTATGCAAATCAAATCAAAATAACTGCAAACAAAACTCCCCCAGGACTCTTGTTAGTTGACGCACTCATTGTTTCGAGCAAGCCATGGATTGATGCTTGTTGGTGGAGGGGGAGTATAAACTTTACCATTCTGTTTGGGAACCGCCTATAATGTGTGTAGCATGGAAGATATCGAGATCTCTCGGTTGTTATGTTGACAATGAAAGTATACCGCTCAAAATATTATTCATATCTATTTCAAAACCGAGCTCTGGCACCTCTACAAATCCCTGCTTCCCTCTGCGAAGGGCCTATCCATTTACTTTTATGTTGAGTCATCATCCTCTTATTAAAAAGCATCAGTTGGAGAGCACCGCTGTCATTTGCATCCATTACTGTTAGTTTACATTGATTATGACTTGACTGGATCTCTTTTACCATGAATTACAATGTCTAGTCAGTCCTTGATCTTTAAAGGTGCTCTGCATTTATGTTTTGCGGTCTCAGAAAGGGCTAGCGAGATACCATCTTGTCATATCATACCATGATTGTTTGAGAAAGTGTCGTCATTCGAGATTTATAATTATTGCTCGCTAGTTGATTATGCTATTGACATGAGTAAACATGAGACCTAAATGTTATTGTGAATATGGTTAGTTCATAATCTTTGCTAAAAACTTGAATGCTGGCTTTACATATGTAGCAACCAGACCTCAAACAGTCTGATCTCTATGCATCAGTGTCATCCCTGGATCGGTAATGCTGACACGCACAGTACTTGAGGATTTATAACAGAGTAGCAATCACACACTTATTACATCGAATGTCTCAAAAGAGAACATAAAACAATAAATATGGCTTAAGGCCATCTAAATCGATAACAGCGGAAGGCTTGGAAGATAAAGTGAGTCCATCAACTCCAACGGCATCGCTGAGTGAAAGACAACGACCTATGGCTCCTTACTCGTCGTCTGAAAAGTCTGCAACATGATACGTTGCAGCCCGAAACAGGCCAGCACATGGAATATGCTGGCAATGTAACACAAGAGAGTAATGAACAGAATAATTGCTATCACTACATGCATATATGGCTGGTGGAGGCTGTATGGTTAATATGTTTTGCGAAAAGCCAATTTTTTCCTACAGCAAAGGAATAAATTTTATTTAACTATCATGGTAGTTGTTAAGCATTGAGAAGGTTCCTCCAACTCAATCCCAATTAAACATCATCACTAACCCAATCAATTTAAATTAAGAGTGATGAGATCCACATGATATTCCAAGAACTAGATACTCAAGGTTTCCATAACCGGGGACATGACTAACCATGATTAGTTTATACACTCTGTAGAGGTTTGCGCACTTCTCCCCACAAGACTAAAATACATCCATGGTCGGAGATTCGAGACACAGTCTTTCTGAAGCATTAACTCTCTACTATGGGTAGACTATACCACCTACAACCCACTACATCTACTAGTCTACCTCTTCAAGAGCTTCACGCAACTTACTCAACTATGCTAGAGCTCATAATAGCTTGTGGCTGCATATAGAAGTTTCTAGCATGAATAATCTTATGATCCCTTTGAGCCTGGGTGGCGGGCCGTAGGATGATCACACGGGTCCTCTGGGATATCCTAGGACAAGACTGGGTACTCCAAGTGCCCACAAGCAATCCACCCAGATGTGTATTTAAGTTGCCACCTTAAGTTGAACCATTAATTAACAAACTCACCACTGTCATGGATACTCTCAAACCCAATCCACGTCTACGAGCATAGCATAGCAAATATAAGCAACGTAGAAGTAACTCCCATAGGTTTGATAATAAACAGGTGAATAGGTACTACCTCATCTACTTCCCAAAACCCACAATTTAATCAGATCCTAACCATGCAATGGTTTCGGGACTGATCTAATGCAATAAAACTGGGTAGTAAAGAGGTATGATCAAAGTGTTACTTGCCTTGCTGATGATCCGCAAAACCTAGAGACTCGTAGTAGCACGCTTCACACTCCGGGTACTCTATCGCAACAAACAAGCATACAATAAGCACTCAACTAGAAGCACGTGGAAAACTCAAATAAGAAGATCTAACCAGAAAGTTCAACATAAGAACTCCGGTTTGCAAAAAGAATCAAATCGAACGAAGCAACAAAACACAAACTGCGAAAGAAACAAGATCCTATTACTAATCTAAACTAAAGTCAAATTTTACAGTTTCAAATCTTGTTCAAGTTGGCTAAACAAAAAGAGGGCTTCGAGACGAAGATCTAGGCGTTTGAATCGCCTGATTCCGATAAATGAGCAAAAAGATATACTAAAACGAAAATCGGATCAGAAATCGCGATCGAAATAATCGCGAAAAACCCAAGAAAAAGAAAAACTGACGAACAGGCTAACTAACGTTCGCTGTCTGTGACTAACGGGTGAATGGCGTTCATTTTAAACAAACAAACGGACGAACGTCCGCAAAATAAATAAACTGACGGAAAAACCGATCTAACGAATTTAAACCGAAAAATTAAAAAATGGGGTTTTAACCGAAGAAAACCGACTGGTCAACGGCGGTCAACGGCGAAGAGATCCGATGATGGCGGGAGGCGGCGCGACAGCGGGAGGCGGCGGCGGCGCTCGGGGCGGCAGCGGCGGCGCGCTAGGGCGGCGGCGCTGGGTTTGGGGCGCGGGGTGGGCTGGGCGGCGGCAGTGGGCTGCGGGGCAGGGGGCGGCTTATAAGGAGGGGCCTGGGGAGGAGTCCAGGCCGGATATGGCCCGTAGGTCGGTTCCATTTTTTTTAAATAGTTCTGACGTGCAGAAAAACGAAGAAAAAGAATACTAAATGGACTCCAAAAATCTCGAAATAAATTTTCCCCGTCCTCTAAAAATCTACCTCTTTGTATCCCCTCTCTTTTTATTTTCATAAAAGAAATATTCGAAGAGAAAATAATTAAAATCAAACGATCCTCTTTTCAAAATCTAAGAAAACTCAAGTGTGAAAATAACGAAATCCCCAACTCTCTCCGTGGGTCCTTGAGTTGCGTAGAATTTCTAGGATCAAACCAAAATGCAATAAAATATGATATGCAATGATGATCTAATGCATAACATTCCAAATTGGAAATTTGGGATGTTACAAACCTACCCCCTTAAGATGAATCTCCCTCGAGATTCGGGTTGGCTAGAAAATAGGTGAGGGTGATCTTTCCGTAGGTCTTCCTCTCGTTCCCAGGTGGCTTCATCCTCAGTATGATGGCTCCACTGAGCTTTACAGAACTTGATAACCTTGATGCGTGTGACTCGGCTGGCAAAATCAAGAATCTTGAGTGGTTTCTCCTTGTAGGTCAAGTCGCTATCCAACTGAATCGCTTCTAGTGGCATTGTATCTCTCAGAGGAATATCAGCCATCTCTGCGTGGCACTTCTTCAACTGGGAAACGTGGAACACATCGCGAACTCCTGACAATCCTTCGGGCAATTCCAACTTGTAAGCAACTTCTCCCATACGTTCCAAAACACGGTATGGTCCCACAAAACGTGGTGCTAACTTTTCCTTAACTCTAAAGCGCTTCACTCCTCGGAGTGGTGATACACGAAGATACACTCTGTCTCCAACTTCGTAAATTGTCTCCTTTCGTTTAGCATCCGCATAACTCTTTTGCCTGGACTAGGCTACCTTGAGTCTATTGGGAATTAGCTTAACCTTCTCTTCAGACTCTTTAATCAAATCTGGTCCAAATAACTGACGGTCTCCAACTTCATCCCACAACAATGGTGTCCTGCACCTCCTTCCATACAATGCTTCGAAACAGGCCATCTTCAAACTAGCTTGATATTTGTTGTTGTAAGAGAACTCTGCGTAAAGCAAATTGTCGTCCCAACTAGATTCATAGTCTACGCACAAGCTCTCAACATGTCCTCCAAAATATGATTGACTCTCTCAGTCTGTCCATCTGTCTGTGGGTGAAAGGTTGTACTGAACTCTAGCATGGTTCCCAAAGTCTCATGCAACTGATTCCAAAACTTTGAGGTAAACTAGGTTCTTCTATCTGATACAATGGTCCTCGGAACTCCATGCAGACATACGATCCTGGTCATGTATATCTTTGCCAACTTAACACTGGTGTACGTGGTCTTGACTGGAATGAAATGAGCTACCTTCGTCAAACGATCGACTACAACCCATATCGAGTCATAGCCTGAACGGGTCCTGGGCAATCCCATGATAAAGTCCATGCCTAGTTTATCCCACTTCCATTCGGGTATCAGCAATGGTTGTAGCAATCCAGCTGGCTTCTGATGTTCTACCTTCACTCTCTGACATACATCACAAACTGCTACATACTCCGCAATATCCTCATTCATTCCGGTCCACCAGAATCTATCCTTCAAATCCAGATACATCTTCGTATTTCCTGGGTGAATCGAATACGGTGAATCATGGGCCTCTTGTAGAATCAACTTCCTGATCTCCGGATCATTAGACACATAAACACGATCCTCAAACCATAGGGTATCATGCTCATCCTCACGAAATCCCTTAGCTTTTCCTTTGCTCATTCTTTCCTTTATCTCAGCAATCTCCTTGTCTGTCTTCTGGGCTTCCCTGATCTTATCCATCAAGGT
This sequence comes from Triticum aestivum, assembly GCF_018294505.1. Taxonomy (NCBI): domain Eukaryota; kingdom Viridiplantae; phylum Streptophyta; class Magnoliopsida; order Poales; family Poaceae; genus Triticum; species Triticum aestivum. Next base: position 331,664,397 of record NC_057806.1, on the reverse strand, counting down.
AGACTGAATCTCCAATGCTGCTACATAACCTCTCGGAACTATTTCCAAACATAGCTCACGAAGATCCTCCGCTAACTCCTTGGGTAACTCTCCGGTCATGAGTGTATTGACATGGCTCTTGCGTCTTAATGCATCGGCTACTACGTTACCCTTTCCGGGATGATAATGCAACTTCATATCATAATACTTAATGATCTCCAACCATCTCCTCTGTCTGAGATTCAACTCCTTCTGCGTGAAGATATACTGAAGATATACTTCAAACTTTTGTGATCCGTGTACACCTCACAATGGTTTCCGATGAGAAAATGTCTCCATGTCTTCAACGCATGCACTACGGCTGCTAACTCCAAATCATGGGTAGCATAATTCAACTCATGGGGTTTGAGCTGTCGTGAGGCATATGAAACAACTCTTCCCTCTTGCATAAGCACTCTCCAAGTCCTCGACGAGAAGCATCGCAATACACCTGGTAATCCTTGCGTTGATCTGGAAGAATCAACACTGGAGCTGTAACCAAGCGTTTCTTCAACTCCTGAAAACTGGCCTCACATTCCTTAGTCCATTTGAACTTGGTGTCCTTCTTCAACAACTCCGTCATGGGCTTTGCAATCTTCGAGAAATTCTCAATAAACCTCCGGTAGTATCCTGCGAGTCCAAGAAAACTCCGAATCTCTCCAATCGACGTGGGTGCTTCCCAATTTGTCACAGTGACAACCTTGGTAGGGTCTACTGCTATTCCTTCTCTGGATATAACATGTCCGAGGAATCCAACTTCCTTCATTCAAAACTCACACTTGTTGAACTTGGCATATAGCTGGTGTTCTCCGAGCTTCCCAAGTACCAAACGCAAATGCTCCTTATGTTCCTCTTCATTCTTCGAGTAGCCAGAATATCATCAATGGACACCACGACGAACTTATCCAAAAACTCCATAAACACCTTGTTCATCATGTTCATGAAATAGGCAGGTGCGTTAGTCAGACCAAATGACATAACGATATACTCATATAGCCCGTATGTGGCGCCCCAAGACCGGAGCTTTAGATGCCTTCCTTGTTTTCCGAGTTTTCATCGTGTGATTTATTTGGTTCGTTGCTTTCTCTTTTTTGCATCATGTGCATTTGCATCCATCATGTTCATGCGTGCTTGCTCGCTTGTGATGTTTGTTTTATTTTATTTTGCATCCTGCATCTTCTCCATACCATTGTTGTGTTTGTTTAATTTAGTTGCTCATGTGCATTGCAACTTCTTTTCTTCTCTTGATATTTCCATCAACCCCATGCTCACTTCCAACTTGGTTTCACCCAAGTTTCAAATCCCTATGCCACTTCCTTCTTTCCCTTTTCTCTATTTATTTGAGTTGCAAATAGAATTGCTCAAATAAATGTTCATCTTTTGACCATAAATCATATTTATTATGTAGGGTCACCCTATAAAATTTAAGCCCATTTGGATTCAGTTTGGTTAGGTTATAAATTCATGCAAGTTTGAATTAAATTCGAACATGTTTAAATTTATAGTCTGTAAAAATTCCCAAACTAATTTGATTAAATCGGGCATATTTCATGGTTTCCAGAAATATGTCCCTCCATCCCTACTTCAACCCCAAACCCTCTCTTTCTTTTCCTCTCTTTATTTTCTTTTCTACAAAAGAAATACGAGGGAGAGAGAAAGAGCCTAGCTAGCTGGCCCATCTGCAGCCCACTGGACCGGCCCACCTCCTCCTTAACCTAGCGCCAGGGAGCTTCTCTCTCGATCCCCACTTCCCCCCTCGCGCCGCCACAGGAGAGCTTCGCTCTCTCCCGATCCCATCTCCCTCTCGTCCCCGCAGCCACCCTCTCCTCTCGATCTCCTCCCTCGATACCTCTCCCCTTCCCTCCAGCGCCGCCAGGGGCCTCGCTCCTCATCTTCCTCTGCGCCCGATGCCTCTGCCGCGAAGCCTCGCTGACTCCAGCGAGGCCATGCCTCCCCACCGCACGCCAGGCCCGCCGCCGCCATTGCGACCGTCGCGGCCCCGCACCCTCAAGCTCCGGCCACCGTCCATCTTCCTCGCGCGACCTTCGACCTCCTCCTTTCTCCTCTGCCACCATGACACGCCCGCGACACCGTCTCCTCCACCAGCAGCCTACAACGCTCGAGGGGAGCCCACCCGCAAAAAAAAAAAAAAAAACGCTCGAGGGGAGCCGAGCTCCTCCCAGTCCCCATGGTTGTTGCTTCCCCCTGCCCTGAGCTTCCCTGCAACCGGCGTCCAAGTCCCAGGCCCCCATCTGATCCCTTCCTCCGCGCCAAGTTCCGCCGGAGCCAAGACCGCCACCGCAACAGGAACTCCAGCGCCGTTGACCGTCGATCCTGCGAGCTCCCGGGGCATCAGCCTCCCATCCCCTACGACCCGGCAACCGGACCCTCACCGGTGAACGCTGCATTGTCGCCCTTCTCGACTCCACCGCCTGGACCTGTTCGGCCGTCCACCACTCTGTGGACCTGCTGCCTCCTGCCGAGTTCGGGTGGCCCTGCTCAAACCGCTAAGACTCGTACGTGGACCGTCAAACGTCGTCTCCGAGATTTTCGCCAAGTACCTTTGGGATCCGACAAGTACCCTGATGATGTGTGTACTACTATCCACGGCTCTCGGAGAGTTTGGATTTAACAAGTCCGACGATGCCCTTATAAAACTACATTGCCGAGACCGAGACCGGCAGGACCACATAGACGCCCGTATGACTACAAAGTTTTGTGTCAAGTACCTCTACCGCCATCTTCAGAATCCCATGAACGCCAAGTACCTCGACGCCCGACGCCAAGAACAACTACCGCCGCTGTGATTTTGACAAGAAACGTGTACCACTACCGTCGCGAGTATCTCTACCGTCGTCATGTACCCCTACTTCCACTACCATCACGAGAACAACTACTTCCTCTACGAACTCGAACCGCTCGAGAATGCTCCCTTGGAAGGTATAACCACTGAGACGACGCCCGTGAACGAATGTTGTGTGATGTATGAGATGCTCGTGGTTGCACCGTGCCCGAGTTGTTCTTTGCGAGTTTCTCATTGCCTTGCCGTCGACATGTGGGAACCCGCTATCCGGGAGCACCCCATCTTCTTGCATGACACACTCACACCCACTTCCATTTGCACTGGATCATCGGAATGTTGCCGTGGCATCATTTTCGTTTCGTCGCCGTGGCACCCCTTTCTATCTACCACGGTGACAAATGCTCTCATCACGCTCACGTCAACTTTTAATAAAAAATGCATAAAACTTGAAAATGTCATCTGCATCATGATAACAACATCAAGAATGTTTAAATTGTTCTTTGCATTAATTTGCTAAATGCATATGGGATTTACCGGATTTGTTGTTTGTTATATTCGGCCCCATTTAAATTGTTTAGATGGTATAGTTTTGGTATGCTTGACCTCTTGCCATATTTAACAACTTTTAATATTGTTGGGTACCTAAACGGGAGAGAACTAAATAAGTCACGTGGTGTTTCGTCAATATGCAACGGAGTTGCATATTGAGCTCCACTTAATTTGTAGGATTGCTTGTGCACTTTGCCATGCCATGCTTCATTAAACCGGACATGCATCATACTTGGTTGTGCATCATGCCATGTTGATGTGATGGTTGTTTACTATGTTGTTTGCTTCTTTCTGGTGTTGCTTCTTCGGGTTAGTTCTGATAACGTCACGTTTGGAGGATCCGTTCGACTACGTCCGTTTGTCTTCTTCATGGACTCGTTCTTCTTCCTTGCGGGATCTCGGGCAAGATGACCATACCCTCGAAATCACTTCTATCTTCGCTTGCTAGTTGTTCGCTCTATTTCTATGACGCGATACCTACCACTTGCTATATCATGCCTCACATGTTGCCATGTCAAGCCTCTAACCCACCTTTCCTAGCAAACCGTTATTTGGCTATGTTACCGCTTTTGCTCAGCCCCTCTTATAGCGTTGCTAGTTGCAGGTGAAGCTGAAGTTTGTTCCATGTTGGAACATGGATATGTTGGGATATCACAATATCTCTTATTTTAATTAATGCATCTATATAGTTGGTAAAGGGTGGAATGCTCGGCCTTATGCTGGTGTTTTGTTCCACTCTTGCCGCCCTAGTTTCCGTCATACCGGTGTTATGTTCCTTGATTTTGCGTTCCTTACGCGGTTGGGTGTTATGGGGACCCCTTGACAGTTCGCTTTGAATAAAACTCCTCCAGCAAGGCCCAACCTTGGTTTTACCATTTGCCTCACCACCACCTACTTTTCTCTTGGGAGTCGCGCTCCCGAGGGTCATCTTTATTTTAACCCCCCGGGCTAGTGCTTCTCTAAGTGTTGGTCCGAACCAGAGCCACTTGCGGTGCCACCTCGGGGAAACTTGAGGGCTGGTTTTAGTTGTACGTAGTGTTCATCCGGTGTTGCCCTGAGAACGAGATATGTGCAGCTCCTATCGGGATGTCGGCGCATCGGGCGGTCTTGCTGGTCTTGTTTTACCATTGTCGAAATGTCTTGTAGCCGGGATTCCGAGACTGATCGGGTCTTCCCGTGAGGAGTATCCTTCGTTGTCCGTTAGAGCTTGTGATGGGCTAAGTTGGGACACCCCTGCAGGGTTTTGAACTTTCAAAAGCCGTGCCCGCGGTTATGGGCAGATGGGAATTTGTTAATGTCCGGTTGTAGAGAACTTGAAACTTAACTTAATTAAAATGCATCAATCGCGTGTGTAGCCGTGATGGTCTCTTCTCAGCGAAGTCCGGGAAGTGAACACGGTTCTTGTGTTATGTTTGAACGTAAGTAGTTTCAGGATCACTTCTTGATCACTTCCAGTTCACGACCGTTGTGTTGCTTCTCTTCTCGCTCTTATTTGCGTATGTTAGCCACCATATATGCTAGTGCTTGCTGCAGCTCCACCTCACTACCCTTTCCTACCCATAAGCTTAAATAGTCTTGATCTCGCAGGTGTGAGATTGCTAAGTCCTCGCGACTCACAGATACTTCCAAATAGTTGCAGGTGCCGATGATACCACTGCAGATGACGCAACTGAGCTCAAGTGGGAGCTCGATGAAGATCTTGTTCGTTGTATTGTTTCGTTTCCAGTTGATCAGTAGTGGAGCCTGATAACCCACAAGTATAGGAGATCGCAACAGTTTTCGATAAGTAAGAGTGTCAAACCCAACGAGGAGCTAAAGGCAGAACAAATATTCCATCAAGTTCTATCGACCACTCATAAAACTCTACGCACGTTGACGTTCGCTTTACCTAGAACAAGTATGAAACTAGAAGTGCTTTGTAGGTGTTGTTGGATAGGTTTGCAAGGTAATAAAGAGCGCGTAAATAAAAGCTAGGGGCTATTTAGATAAAGACACAACTAAATTAGTTTTAGTAAAGAGTGTTCTGCTACGAGAAAGTTATTTGTCCCTGGGCAATTGATAACTAGAACGGTAATCATTATTGCAATTTTATATGAGGGAGAGGCATAAGCTAACTACTTTCTCTACTTGGATCATATGCACTTATGATTGGAACTCTAGAAAGCATCCGCAACTACTAAAGATCATTAAGGTAAAACCCAACCATAGCATTAAAGCATCAAGTCCTCTTTATCCCATACGCAACAACCCCCTTACTCGGGTTTGTGTTTCAGTCACTCACGCAACCCACTATAAGCGAATCATAAACGTATTGCAACACCCTACAGCGGGAATCCCTCACGCTTGCGCGACACGGAGAGCACCATAGGACAGCACCAATAATAAAACATGCAACTCAAACCAATCACGATCATCAAATAACCCATAGGACAAAACGGATCTACTCAAACATCATAGGATAGCTATACATCATTGGGAAATAATATATAGTGTTGAGCACCATGTTTAAGTAGAGATTACAGCGGGTAAGAGAGAGGTTACACCGCTGCTTAGAGGGGGGAACAGTTGGTGATGTTGGCGGTGAAGTTGTTGGTGAAGACTGTGGTAATGATGATGGCCCCCAGCGGCACTCCGGTGCCACCGGAAGCGAGGGGGAGAGAGCCCCCCTCCTTCTTCTTCTTCCTTGACCTCCTCCCTAGATGGGAGAAGGGTTTCCCCGCTGGTCCATGCCCTCCATGGCACGGGAGGGGCGAGAGCCCTCCGAGATTTGATCTGTCTCTCTGTCTCTCTCTGTTTCTGCGTTCTCAGATTCTATCCTTTCACCGTTTCTTATATTCCCAGAGATCCGTAACTCCGATTGCGCTGAAATTTTAACACGATCTCTATCCGGATATTAGCTTTCTTGCGGCGAAAGAAGGGCATCAACGGCCTTACGGGGTAGCCACGAGGGTCAGGGGCGCGCCCCCTGCCTCGTGGGCCCCTCGAGCATCGTCTCATGTTGATTTCACTTCCCAAAAATCACATATATTCCAAAAAAATCTCCATCCGTTTTTATCCCGTTTGGACTCCGTTTGATATGGATATTCTGCGAAACAAAAAACATGCAACAAACAGGAACTGGCACTGGGCACTGGATCAATATGTTAGTCCCAAATAGTATAAAAAGTTGCCAAAAGTATATGGAAGTTGAATAATATGGGCATGGAACAATAAAAAATTATAGATAGTACAGAGACGTATCAGCATCCCCAAGCTTAATTCCTGCTCGTCCTCGAGTAGGTAAATGATAAAAAAGATAATTTTTGATGTGGAATGCTACCTAGCATAATCTTGATCACATATCTAATCATGGCATGAATATTAAGACACGAGTGATTCAAAGCAATAGTCTATCATTTGACATAAAAACAATAATGCTTCAAGCATACTAATAAAGCAATCATGTCTTTTCAAAATAACAAGGCCAAAGAAAGTTATCCCTACAAAATCATATAGTCTGGGTATGCTCCATCTTCACCACACAAAATATTCAAATCATGCACAACCCCAATGACAAGCCAAGCAATTGTTTCATACTTTTGATGTTCTCAAACTTTTTCAACTTTCATGCAATACATGAGCGTGAGCCATGGATATAGCACTATAGGTGGAACAGAATGGTGGTTGTGGAGAAAACAAGAAGGAGAAGATAGTCTCACATCAACTAGGCGTATCAATGGGCTATGGAGATGCCCATCAATAGATATCAATGTGAGTGAGTAGGGATTGCCATGCAACGGATGCACTAAGAGCTATAAGTGTATGAAAGCTCAGACTGAAAACTAAGTGGGTGTGCATCCAACTTGCTTGCTCATGAAGACCTCGGGCGAGGAAGCCCATCATCGGAATATACAAGCCAAGTTCTATAATGAAAATTCCCACTAGTATATGAAAGTGATAACTCAAGGGACTCTCTATATGAAGAACATGGTGCTACTTTGAAGCACAAGTGTGGTAAAAGGATAGTAACGTTGCCCCTTCTCTCTTTTTCTCTCATTTTTTTGTTTTTTTTGGGCCTTCTCTTTTTTTTATTTTTTTTGGCCTTTCTCTTTTTTTTATTTTTTTGTCCGGAGTCTCATCCCGACTTGTGGGGGAATCATAGTCTCCATCATCCTTCCCTCACCGGGGCAATGCTCTAATAATGATGATCATCACACTTTTATTTACTTACAACTCAATATTACAACTTGATACTAGAACAAAGATATGACTCTACATGAATGCCTCCGGCGGTGTACCGGGATGTGCAGTGATCTAGCGTAGCAATGACATCAAAAAACGGACAAGCCATGAAAACATCATGCTAGCTATCTTACGATCATGCAAAGCAATATGACAATAAATGCTCAAGTCATGTATATGATGATGATGGAAGTTGCATGGCAATATATCTCGGAATGGCAATGGAAATGCCATGATAGGTAGGTATGGTGGCTGTTTTGAGGAAGATATAATGAGGTTTATATGTGACAGAGCGTATCATATCACGGGGTTTGGATGCACCGGTGAAGTTTGCACCAACTCTCGAGGTGAGAAAGGGCAATGCATGGTACCGAAGAGGCTAGCAAAGATGGAAGGGTGAGAGTGCGTATAATCCATGGACTCAACATTAGTCATAAAGAACTCACATACTTATTGCAAAAATCTATTAGTCATCAAAACAAAGTACTACGCGCATGCTCCTAGGGGGATAGATTGGTAGGAAAAGACCATCACTCGTCCCCGACCTCCACTCATAAGGAAGACAATCAATAAATAAATCATGCTCCAACTTCGTTACATAACGGTTCACCATACGTGCATGCTACGGGAATCACAAACCTCAACACAAGTATTTATACAATCCACAACTACCCAGTAGCATGACTCTAATATCACCATCTTTATATCGCAAAACTATTGCAAGGAATCAAACACATCATATTCAGTGATCTACAAGTTTTATGTAGGATTTTATGACTAACCATGTGAATGACCAATTCCTGTCATCTCTCTAAATAGATATAAGTGAAGCAAGAGAGTTTAATTATTTCTACAAAAAATATGCCCACGCTCTAACAAATATAAGTGAAGCAAAAGAGTGTTCTAAAAATGGCGGTTTTCTATGTAAAGAGAAACGGGCAATCCAAACTTCAAATGATATAAGTGAAGCACATGAAGTATTCTATAAAGCCATACTCAAAAGATATAAGTGAAGTGCATAGAGCATTCTATAAATCAACCAAGGACTATCTCATACCAGCATGGTGCATAAAAGAAAAATGAAAACTAAATGCAAAAGACGCTCCAAGATTGCACATATCACATGAACGAAACGAATCCGAAAACATACCGATACTTGTTGAAGAAAGAGGGGATGCCTTTCGGGGCATCCCCAAGCTTAGACGCTTGAGTCTCCTTGAATATTTACTTGGGGTGCATTGGGCATCCCCAAGCTTGAGCTCTTGCCTCTCTTCCTTCTTCTCACATCGAGACCTTCTCGATCATCGAACACTTCATCCACACAAAACTTCAACAGAAAACTCGGTAAGATCCGTTAGTATAATAAAGCAAATCACTACTCTAAGTACTGTTTCAAACCAATTCATATTTTGTTTTGCATTTTGTATACTGTAATATAAATTTTTCATGGCTTAATCCACTAATATAAATTGATAGTTTCATCAAAACAAGCAAACTATGCATCAAAAACAGAATCTATCTAAAACAGAACAGTCTGTAATAATCTGAACATTCACCATACTTCTGATACTTGAAAAATTCTACCAAAATTATTAAAAATAAACAATCTGTATAGGAAGACAGTGCAAAAAGAATCAGAACCGTTTGACGTTCCAACTAAAAAAGTAAAATCGCACACTACAGCCAAAGTTTCTGTCCTGCACCGTACAAACCATCAAGCAAATGTAAACATCCTAAAGGCAAACCTTGGCACATTATTTTTATAATACAATGAAATTGTACAAGGGGATAATTATTTTTGTTGAAAAGTTTCTGTAATCAAGATTCACAAAGTTGCCGTGAGCATGAACAAAGTTCAAGGAGCTCTCCCACTTCAACAATGCTTGTCTTTCTCACTTTCACTTTCCTTTTTGAAAAAGTTTTGGGTTCCCCTCTTTATTTTTGTTGTTTTTAAACTATATAGAAGCACTCAACAGAAATAAATGACTCTCTAAAACTTCCCGGTTGTCTCCCTGGCAGCGCTTTCTTTAAAGCCATTAAGCTAGGCATATAGTGCTCAAGTAATGAATCCACCCGGATCCCTAGGTATATCAAAGCCAATTTTAATTAACAATGATTTGTAATTTAGTAGTGAGCAAAAAGCAACATATATCATGTAACTACGAAGTCTAACTCTCTTCCTATGCATCGGCATGTCATAAAAGAACAATTCATGCACACATAGTAAAGGCCAATGCATAGTATAAACAGTTTCTTGCAATTTTATCATGTGGGAAACATAGAGAGGTGGAGATATAGTTCCTCTCTCATAATAGTTGCAAGTAGGAGCAGCAAGCACATGCATATTATATCTATCAAAATCATCATGTGTAGTAGTAAAAGGCAACCCATCAATATAATCCTAATAAGGGCAAACTTCTCCGATATAGTGTAGTTTGGAGAATTCAAAAAGATAATAGGACTATCATGTGTGGGTGCAATAGCAACAATTTCATGTTTAACATAAGGAACTATAGCAAGTTCATCTCCATAAGCATAATTCATATTGGCATCTTGGCCAAAAGCATACCAAGCATCATCAAAAAGGGATATTTCAAGAGAATCAACGGGATCATAACAATCATCATAGCAGTCATCCTTCGGTAAGCACAAAGGGAAATTAAACAATGTATGAGTTGAAGAGTTACTCTCATTAGAAGGTGGGCACGGGTAGCTAATCCGCTCTTCCTCCTTTTGTTCTTCGCTCTCCTTCTCATCTTTTTCATCCAATGAGCTCACAGTTTCATCAATTTCTTCTTCCATAGACTCCTACAAAATATTAGTCTCTTCTGGACAGCGGAGACTTTCTCAATAAGTGCATTAATATCGGAATTGTATTCATAATTCTCATAGCAATATTTAATGATAGATAAATTTTCAGGTCTATAAACTGAATCATCAAAATCTTCAAACTCTTTAAACATAGATTCAATTTCATAAGCACCCATAAAAGCAACAAATTCTTCTATTTGTTCCACATCATAGTAATCGTATATACCATTAGCATAAGAAGCTAAGGTTTTATTATCATTAAATTCGCATAAAAAGGGAAGATGTGGAGCCTTCATCCTAGAGCAACAAGTATAATCTCTCCCTAATAATAAAGCATGGATTGACTTCGTGGGTTCACCGTCACAATGCGCTTCTTCCCGTGAATTTACGCTTTCAGTTTTTTTCATCGTCATCCTCTTTTTTTAAACTTCTTCGGTCTCTTTTGCCTCCTTCCTACGAGGTGGTACTATCCCCCTGCCCCTTCCAAGGTTTGAGAAATATTACAATTGTTAACGAAACATTTTTTTCTGGCCCCTTATTATTTTTTGTCGATGAGGTAGCAGCAAAAATTAGTTGTCACCTTTGGGGTTTGAACTCTAGACCTACTAGGATTTCACAGTGACACCGACCAGCTAAGCTAGCTATCAATTCTGTTAGGTAACATGATGTACGTAATCTTATGGGCCAGAGTTGATGGAGACTAGGACCAGGACTCTATCGATTGGGGGAGCTGCCAGTGTCTACGCTAAAGAAACAACAACAGATTCGTTCATCTATCCTGTTTGCAAAAGTTTGATCAGCCGATCGTTCATCCATCAAATAATCTCACCTCGCTTCATTACATCGAATCACACCAGTTTATATACAAGTTGCTTAGAAAATCAACGAGCCACCTTCAAAATCAAAATAGGCAAAAGGGCAAACAAAGGGATTAGTGGCAGGAGGGCTGCGAGCTTGGGCGGAGGCTGGGTGATGCAGCGAGGCAGAGGAATTGTCGGGATTGGGAAGATGTTGCGACCCGCGCAAGGCGGCGGCTGCAGCCAAGGCCAGGCGGGGGAGGCTCGCCAGAGTAAGATCCATTGGTGTAGTCTGGATGGAGAAGAGGCGCAAAGCTGGGTGGCCAGCCTCACGAGGAGGGACATGGAGGCGGAGCGATGATGTGGACGTTGGAGACGCGCGGCGCCGGCGGCCGGTAAAGGCGCGTTGCAACGACAGCTGAGCACGGCGTGGTGACTCAAGAGGGAGATGGAAGAAGATGATCCAGATGCTCTACTTGCGCACAACACCACCACATCCACATCATACTAGGTTAAAAATCTGTGGAATTGCTACAAAAATCATGGAATTTCTTTGACTCCTGCTTGCACTCTATAAGAAACTGCCCCCTTTGCAATGTTGTTGCGTTGTAGGGAACAGAGAAGAGCAAGATGGGGTGGTTCTGCATTTGCCTTCAGTTAGCACCTCAACATGTAGTAGTGCCGAGCGCCTGTGCTCTCATGTTCCTAGAGCACCAACCACACGTGCTGCACCTTAGGTATGCTGGGGATCACATGCCAAGCTAAATGCTACATGGTCCGAGCATGAGGAGTCTTGAAGTAACAAGCCTTTTATCATTCAGAATTTATTTGAAACTGAAATCTGAAAAAGAGCATGAGTTCTGTCTGGGCTTTATTCTTCACCATGATCTTTCACTGTATTCCTGCAACCATAGCTTCTATCGCCATCATCCTAGGTTTTTGTTTTCCATACTTTTACAGAAAAGTGTTGCGTATTTTATTTTTTATATTATTGGAATGAAGCTTTGATGCATTTAGAAAATAAATTAGGATGTACCTCTATCTGCATTAAGACCGAGGACTATTTGTGACTTTATTTATCCTTCAGTTGCCTGTTGTAATCTGAGGAATTGGCAAGCATTCAGTTGTGGTAGTCTGTCCTGTTTGTATGTTTATAAATGACAGGTGTTTGGGCATGAGTCGATTGCATTGGTTGTAGCAGCAGTTAGCGCTAAGCGCGATGTGGCTATTGTCATCGTAGTGTATTTGCTGTCGCTATTTACAGAACACTACAAAAGAGGACATTGTTGCTATTCTAAAAGTAAAATGATGCACTTAACATTGTAATATGACTTGTACACCTGTTTCCAAAAAAATAGCGATTGAACATACACAAGGTCAAGTGCAGTTGTTAAATTTTTTTCAAGGAGTACAAATGTGGGCTTTTCTATGTTCATTCCTGATTACATCACATTGTAACTCAATTCCTTAAAGCCATGATGTGTTCTCTGTTCCATTGAATGCACGATTTGATCAGATAAATTTTGCTCGTATGATGTAATTTATGTCAAATTTCCTGTGTAGATAATTTAGGAACCACATTGCCAGTGTATGTAAAGTTCTTCTGTCATTTATCTTACTCCGACAGAAAGACGGACGTGATGCAGAACTGCCATGGACTGCTGACATAACTCATGTATTACTTCATGATGGTACACTTCCTTATTGCCGTCTTTTCTATAATAAGTTCACTCTTTGAGATTTTATCCGACAGGGAAATAGACTGAGATCCTTTGTGCTATTTTCCTTTCTACAGTATCTCGAAGCATTGATTATATTTCCGACCTGCACATTAGTTGAAACACAATTACACTACGTATATTTAGTGAATTTGCATACTATTATTGTTTGAGTAGAAGAATATTTCCCAACTTTAAATTGTCTATCAGAATGTAATGATGTTGATTCCTTTGATATGTGGAATGGCAAAAGTGATTATATTTTTCATGACTCCTTTGCGCTATTTTCCTTTCTACAGTATTTGTTGCATCGCGTGTACTGAGAGGAGAGCTTCAACAATCTCGAGTTAGTATTTTTTTTCTAGCATGGAAGAAGATGGTATGCATTTATTTAATTAATACATAAGTAAACAATAGTAAGACTGTGTATCTTACAATATTACATTCTAATTATACTTATGCATACATTAATGGGACATGCCATCCACAGAATTACAAGTCAGTGAAAAAAGGGGCACGAGGATGCAACATGCTATAGTGTAATGGCCAACCTCGTAACCTTGGAATTGATCATGTTTACCATGATTAGGTGGAATACATGACCATCATCGACGAACGGGAGAAGTGTTTACCGTGATTAGGTGGAATACATGACCACCATTGACGAACGGGAGAAGTGACATGATCGATGTGTCGCTAGGTATGTGCAAGAATTTTGTTCAGCCGTTGCAATGCACAGGTTTTTTTTGCGACTCAAGTGAAGATGTGTTGTTTCCGTGTTATGACCGCAAAGTCATATGTCAACATAGGGAAGTAGAGATTTCACTGAAACAAGGCCCCAAAAGCTTAGCTTGTGTGCATCTAATGATAACTTCTTATGACAACTGGAATTCACTGTAGAAGTTGTTTGATTGGTAAATTATTTTTCCGGTTTCCAAACACACGCTTATTTATTTTGTATTCGTTGTAACACATGGCATTTCTTGATTTTACAAAATGTCAAAGCACTAGAAAATGACTAAACTTTATACGCCCCGTTGCAACGCACGGGCCTTTGTGCTAGTCATATCTCAAGCATAGTTGCCTAGCATACCAATTCAGTATATGAATTTGATCCCATAATAGTTTCCCTTTTTGTGTCAAGCGGTAATCCCTAAAGTATTCACGTTGATCCAACATTACTCCCATTACATAATTGAATGGGGTTTTCTCAGGATTATTAAAGTAGTACATAATATCTTTCACATAACCAGCATCAAGGGTTTTAGGAGGTTCCCCATCTCCATGAGCAGAAAGTACACCTAATTTTTTTGGTATTTCGTGTTCCATATCCATAACTAAAGATAAAGAACAACTAAGAACAGCAAATAAAAATTACTTAGTGATAAAGCAAACAAGCACACACGAGAATATTCACCTCACGCTATTGCTCCCCGGCAACGGCGCTAGAAAAAGGTCTTGATAACCCACAAGTATAGGGGATCGCAATAGTTTTCGATAATTAAGAGTGTTGAACCCAACGAGGAGCTAAAGGCAGAACAAATATTCCCTCAAGTTCTATCGACCACCGATACAACTCTACGCACGCTTGACGTTCGCTTTACCTAGAACAAGTATGAAACTAGAAGTACTTTGTAGGTGTTGTTGGATAGGTTTGCAAGGTAATAAAGAGTGCGTAAATAAAAGCTAGGGGTTGTTTAGATAAAGACACAACTAAATTAGTTTTAGTAAAGAGTGTTTTGTTACGAGAAAGTTATTTGTCCCTAGGCAATCGATAACTAGACCGGTAATCATTATTGCAATTTTATATGAGGGAGAGGCATAAGCTAACATACTTTCTCTACTTGGATCATATGCACTTATGATTGGAACTCTAGCAAGCATCTGCAACTACTAAAGATCATTAAGGTAAAACCCAACCATAGCATTAAAGCATCGAGTCATCTTTATCCCATACGCAACAACCCCCTTACTCGGGTTTGTGTTTCAGTCACTCACGCAACCCACTATAAGCGAATCATAAACGTATTGCAACACCCTACAGCGAGAATCCCTCATGCTTGCGTGACATGGAGAGCACCATAGGACAGCACCAATAATAAAACATGCAACTCAAACCAATCACGATCATCAAATAACCCATAGGACAAAACGGACCTACTCAAACATCATAGGATAGCCATACATCATTGGGAAATAATATATAGCGTTGAGCACCAGGCTTACGTAGAGATTACAACGGGTAAGAGAGAGGTTACACCGCTGCATAGAGGGGGGAAGAGTTGGTGATGATGGCGGTGAAGTTGTTGGTGAAGACTACGGTGATGATGATGGCCCCCGGTGGCACTCCGGTGCCACCGGAAGCGAGGGGGAGAGAGCCCCCCTCCTTCTTTTTCTTCCTTGACCTCCTCCCTAGATGGGAGAAGGGTTTCCCCTCTGGTCCATGGCCTCCATGGAACGGGAGGGGCGACAGCCCCTCCGAGATTGGATCTGTCTCCCTGTCTCTCTCTATTTCTGCGTTCTCAGATTCTACCGTTTCACTGTTTCTTATATTCCCGGAGATCCGTAACTTTGATTGGGCTGAAATTTTAACACGATCTCTTTCCGGATATTAGCTTTCTTACGGTGAAAGAAGGGCATCAACCGCCTTACGGGGTGGCCACGAGGGTCAGGGGCGCGCCCCCTGCTTCGTGGGCCCCTCGAGCATCGTCTCGCGTTGATTTCACTTCCCAAAAATCACATATATTCCAAAAAAATCTTCGTCCATTTTTATCCCATTTGGACTCTGTTTGATATGGATATTCTGCGAAACAAAAAACATGCAACAAACAAGAACTGGCACTGGGCACTGGATCAATATGTTAGTCCCAAAAATAGTATAAAAAGTTGCCAAAAGTATATGAAAGTTGAATAATATTGGCATGGAACAATCAAAAATTAGAGATACGACGGAGACGTATCAGAGCCCAGTTGGGACGATCGGGGATCTAACATTTGGGGTTGTCTTCTTTTATTTTGGTTCCATAGTCAAACCTTGTTTGTATTCTGGATGATGTATGCTTAACTTGTATTGGTGTGAAGTGGCGATTGTAAGCCAACTCTTTATCCCTTTCTTATTTAGTACATGGGATTGTGTGAAGATTACCCCTCTTGCGACAAACCTACCATGCGGCTATGCCTCTAAGTCATGCCCCGACACGTGGGAGATATAGCCGCATCGTGTGTGTTACACCGTACCTTGTGGTAAAAGCTATCTTGGGTATATCCTCCTCTCGAATCTTCAACTGGTTGTACCCTAATCGCAAATCGATCTTGGAAAACACCTTAGCTCCTTGCAGCTGGTCAAACAAATCATTTATCATCGGTAGTGGGTACTTGTTCTTGATCGTCACTTCATTCAATGCCCGATAATCAACAACCATCCTCAGTGATCCATCCTTCTTCTCCACTAGAAGCACTGGTGATCCCCAAGGTGACGAGCTTGGGCGAATATATCCTTTATCCAGTAACTCCTTAATCTGCTTCTTAATTTCCTCTAAATCCTTTGTGGGCATCCTGTACGGTCTCTTAGATATTGGCCCTGTGCCCGGCAAAAGTTCGATCAAAAACTCAATGTCTCTATCCGGTGGCATGCCTGGCAACTCTTCTGGAAATACATCTGGGAAATCCTTCACCACTGGTACTTCCTCCTGTACAACAACTGATAAGGAATTTACTTGAGTCCTGTTCGGCACATGCGGGATACATACTTGATCCTTCTTCCTTCGGGGGTGGTAAGCAAAATCGACTTACTGGCGCAGTCAATGTTCCCTTCATACTTCGATAACCAATCCATGCCTAATATCACATCCAGTCCTTGTGACTCCAATACTATTAGGTCTGAGGGAAACAGGTAGTTACCAATCCTTAATGGTAACCGATCACACCAAAGGCTATCCATATACTCTGCTCCTGGCGAGCTTACTAACATGGGTGTACTAAGGGTTTGGGTTGGCAGTTTAAACTTATCCACAAATCCCCTTGATATGTATGAAGGCGATGCACCAGTACCAAAAAGAACGATTGCAGTAAATGACTTAACCAAAAACTTACCTATTACTGCATCGGGTTGCGCTTCAATCTCCTCCACGCTAACGTGGTTCACTTGTCCCCTGTTGAAAGGGTTGGGCTTCTTCCCAGAGCTTCCATTGCCATTTCCATTGTTTGCTTCAGAACATTCTGTGGCATAATGTCCATTCTTCCCGCACTTGAAACAAGTAATGTGACTTAGATCCTTTTTGGCGGGCGTTGCGGGGTTGGTACGGTGAGGGAGTCCTAGACTAGGGGGTCTCCGGACAGCCGGACTATATCCTTTGGCCGGAATGTTGGACTATGAAGGTACAAGATTGAAGACTTCATCTCGTGTCCGGACGGGACTCTCCTTGGCGTGGAAGGTAAGCTTGGCAATATGGATATGTAGATCTCCTCCCTTGTAACCGAGTCTTTGTAACCCTAGCCCCCTCCGGTGTCTATATAAACCGGAGGGTTTAGTCCGTAGAACAACAACAATCATACCATAGGCTAGCTTCTAGGGTTTAGCCTCTACGATCTCGTGGTAGATCAACTCTTGTAATACTCATATCATCAAGATCAATCAAGCAGGACGTAGGGTATTACCTCCATCAAGAGGGCCCGAACCTGGGTAAACATCATGTCCCCCGCCTCCTATTACCATCCGCCTTAGACGCACAGTTCGGGACCCCCTACCCAAGATCCGCCAGTTTTGACACCGACATTGGTGCTTTCATTGAGAGTTCCACTGTGATGTCACCGTAAGGCTTGATGGCTCCTTCGATCATCGGTAACGATGCGGTCCAGGGTGAGGTTTTCCTCCCCAGATAGATCTTCGTATTCGGCGGCTTTGCACTACGGGCCAACTCGCTTGGCCATCTGGAGCAGATCGAGAGCTACCCCCTGGCCATCAGGTCAGGTTCGAAAACTTAAACTACACTGGCGACATCCGCGGAGACTTGATCTTCGATGGATTCGAGCCCATGTCAGGTGCACCGCACAATCACGACAAGCATGACGTAACTCTATCGTCGGACAGTGTTCGGGAAATCACACCTGCAACCACTCTGTCCTTCAATCTGGAGCAAATTGCGCCATCCGAGGAAGGGTGGATAGACCCCGCCATGGAGGCCGCACTCTCAGTGGCGATAGAGCCGGATACTGACTTCACCCCTTACGAGAGCCGTGTTGTCGAACCATTGGATTCATCTCCGGCCACAGACTCCGAGCCGCCTGCGTCCATGCCTGTCGAATCTG
Organism: Triticum aestivum; assembly: GCF_018294505.1. NCBI lineage: Eukaryota > Viridiplantae > Streptophyta > Magnoliopsida > Poales > Poaceae > Triticum > Triticum aestivum. The sequence continues at coordinate 331,646,173 of NC_057806.1, read as the reverse complement.
ATGGGGCGCCGATCATGGAGTTCACCTCCGCGAATATCTTTCAGCACTCACCTTTCGGCGACATGCTAAATTCATTAAGGTTTCCCTCCTTGTTAGGAGAACCTTGGCCGAACTATGTCCGGCTAGAATGGGATGCAGACGACGAAGAAATCCGCTCCCCACCCACCACCCACTTAGTAGCCACTGTCGATGATTTAACCGACATGCTCGACTTCGACTCCAAAGACATCGACGGTATGGACGACGATGCAGGAGACAAACAGGAACCACCGCCCACAGGGCGCTGGACCGCCACCTCATCATATGATATATACATGGTGGACACCCCCAAAGAAGGCAATGGCGACGAGACAACGGAGGATGACCCCTCCAAGAAGCAACCCAAGCACCGACGTCAGCGGCGCCGCTCTAAGTCCCGCCATAGAAAAAGTAGTGATACCAGCACAAGAGACAATAACACTCCGGGTAGTGCCGAAGACAATAATCCCCTCCAGCACGATTTAGAGCGGGAGGGTGAACAAGCTAGCCCTCCAGAGCGGGCAGCAGATGGAGAATCGGAGGAGGACAATTACATGCCTCTCTCCGAAGACGAGGCGAGCCTCGGCAACGAAGAATTTATCGTGCCTGAGGATCCCGTCGAGCAGGAGCGCTCCAAGCGCCGGCTTATAGCCACAGCAAATAGCTTGAAGAAAAAGCAACAACAGCTTTGAGCTGATCAAGATTTGCTAGCAGACAGATGGACCAAAGTCCTTGCGGCCGAGGAATACGAACTCGAGCGCCCAACCAATAGTTATCCAAAGTGCAGGTTGCTACCTCACCTCAAGGAGGAATCATTGAAACCCACATCACCAGCGTATGATGCGGCTGACGGGCCACCTCGTGGCCGAGATAGAGAGGCATTTCAGCCCGAAGTCCAACCCGCACCCCACCACCAATCAAACAAAAATACCAAGGCCCAGGCAACACGCGGGACCTGCAAGACGTATTGGAAAACAAGGCAAAGCATGCAAGATCGATTGACGGATCACGGGGGCGCGCACCAACACGCGATGATGACCGTCACGCCGGATACACTAAAAGTAAATCCGGCCGGGCCGAATACAGCAGACAAGACTCATATGAACTGTGTCGTGATATAGCCCGGCCCAGAGGCGCCACACACCCCCTATGCTTCACTGATTAAGTTATGGATCACGAATTCCCGGAGGGTTTTAAACCCATAAATATCAAATCGTATGATGGTACAACAGATCACGCTGTATGGATTGAGGATTTCCTCCTCCACATCCACATGGCTCGCGGTGATGATCTGCATGCCATCAAGTACCTCCCACTAAAACTTAAAGGACCATCTCGACATTGGCAGAATAGCTTGCCAGCAGACCCTGTCGGCAATTGGGAGGATTTGGAATATGCATTCCTTGACAACTTCCAGGGCACTTATGTGCGACCACCAGATGCTGATGACTTGAGCCATATAACTTAGCAGCCAGGGGAATTGGCCAGGCAATTCTGGACACGGTTCCTAACTAAGAAAAACCAAAGTGTCGATTGTCCGAATGCAGAGGCCTTAGCGGCATTCAAGCATAACATCTGTGATGAGTGGCTCACCTGGCACCTCGGCCAGGAGAAGCCGAAGTCTATGGCAGCCCTCACGACACCCATGACCCGCTTTTGCGCGGGCGAGGATAGCTGGCTGGCTCGCAGCAACAACACATCGAGGAATCCGAGCACTTCGGATACTAAAGATGCCAACGGCAGACCACGTCGTAACAGACACAAGCGCCACAACAATGGCGATAACGCCGATGATATGGCAGTCAATGCCGGATTTAGAGGCTCTAGATCCGGTAAGCAGAAAAAGCCATTCAAAAGAAGTACTCCGGGCCCGTCCAGTTTGGATCGCATACTTGATCGCTCGTGTCAAATCCACGGCACCCCTGATAAGCCAGCCAATCAGACCAACAGAGAATGCTGGGTGTTCAAGCAGGCCGGCAAGTTGAATGCCGAAAACAAGGACAAGGGGTTGCACAGTGATGACGAGGAGGAGCCCCGGCCGCCGAACACGGGAGGACAGAAGAGGTTCCCCCACAAGTGAAGACGGTGAACATGATATACGCAACCCACAATCCCAATAGGGAACGGAAGCGTGCAGTAAGGGACGTCTATGCGATAGAGCCCGTCGCCCAAAGTTCAACCCATGGTCCTCTTGTCCGATCACCTTCGATCGCAGGGACCACCCCACTAGTATCCGTCATGGTGGAACCGCCGCATTGGTCCTAGACCCCATCATTGACGGATTTCACCTCAGTCGAGTCCTTATGGACGGCGGCAGCAGCCTGAACCTGCTCTATCAGGATACAGTGCGTGAAATGGGTATAGATCCCTTGAGGATCAAACCCACCAAAACCACCTTTAAGGGCGTCATCCTAGGTGTAAAGGCCCATTGCACGGGCTCAATCACACTGGAAGTGGTCTTCGGATATCCGGACAACTTCCGAAGCGAGGAGTTAATCTTCGATATCATCCCGTTCCGCAGTGGTTATCACGCACTGCTCGGGCGAACCGCATTTGCAAAATTCAATGCGGTACCGCGTTACGCATACCTCAAGCTCAAGATGCCAGGACCTAGGGGGTCATAACAGTCAATGGAAACACAGAACGCTCGCTCCGCACAGAAGAGCACACTGTGGCCCTCACAGCAGAAGCACAAAGCAGCCTTTTAAGGCAAACTGTCAATTCGGCGATACAGCCCCCGGACACCGTTAAGTGAGTCCGGAGTAACCTGCAACAGGATCGCCTGGCATGTTCAGAGCTCGCCTAGCAATTCGGCAACCGTCCCAGTCCCAGTCAAGCGACGAAATCCGTGTCGTGCGCACATAATTACGCACTGAAAATACCATGGGCATAGGCGGGGGCACGATCAGGGCACGTCCCGCAATGCGGCTTAACCGCCCTAGGGGCTGCATACCTTTATCATTTTTTCTCTTTCAGGACCTTACTCTCTGGAAGCCCTTTCCGGTAGTATGACTGCCGGACACATTACGGGAAGGAACAACCAAGGAGGCAAGAAGCTAAGATGTACAAGGGAACCCCCAGGTGGTCTCTAATAACAATCGATATACCCGCTTTTTACTACCCATACGCAGCTTGCCCTTGGATAGGACATGTCAAATAGTCCTATTTTTTGCTTATTGCACTACTTGTATCGGTACACTTCGACATATTATTTACATAACAATGCATAGCATTAGCCTATTATTGCATTATCCATCCCTTTTTCTTATATGTTCATTTACGACAACTTGCACCCGTACATTCTCATACGATCAGTACGCCAGGGGCTTTCATTTACCCCATAATACAGCGTGAGAAGTCCGAACACTTTCGACAGGGGGGCACCCCGAACTTATAGCATTATATGCATCAGCTCCGAATCATGTCTTGGGTCAATAGTTGGGTTTTCCCGGCTCCCATATTTTGGTACCTTATGTTCCGCTTTATCGGCTAAGGTAGCGCTGGGAGAACTACTGTGATTGTGTCCCGGTTCTTCCAGACGAGCACCTCAGTAGAGAAAGCCGAAAACTGACTGTCATGATAAGGCGAGAGCTGGTCGCTGTTCGAGAGGTCTCCAAGTCCTTAAAGACTTTTTCCGCTTCGGGCGAGGAGTCGGCCTTGCCCGACTTAGGCGTATATAGCACCCAAAATTCGTCCTTCCGAATACTAGGGGCTTCGCCAAAATTTAAAATTGTAGACTTCTATGGCTAAGTGAGAGTGATAAAGCCTTATAGTCTGATTGCCTGGTTCGTTGTGCTGAACACCTCCCTCGAAGGACCCAAAATTGGGATAAAGAGTGCTCAGGTTTATCCCGAACACCCCGGTACTAGTTACATGGGGGCAGAAGTCGACGACTGTCCAACTCTCAGATTTTATAAACGGACGCACAGAAGGTAATATTTTAAATTCAAAAAGCGTTGCATAGCGCAAATGAACTCATTTCACATTACAGGATCACATGAGCATGTTCATTCAAAAATTACATCTCTAGCACATTCCTCCGCCACAAGGCGGGAACCCTTCAGGACACTGTCATAATACATTTCGGGGCAGCGATGCTCCTTGCCCTCCGGCGGCCCCTCCTTCACCAGCTTTACGGCGTCCAGCTTCGCCCAGTGCACCTTCGCCCAGGCAAAAGCCATGCATGCACCCTCGATGCAGACGGACCGCTTTATGACTTCAAGCCGTGGGCATGCATCCACAAGCCGCCTCACTAGACCGAAGTAGCTGCTAGACAGGGGATCGCCAGGCCACATCCGGACTATAAGACACTTCATGGCCTGTTCGGCCGCTTTGTGAAGCTCGACCAGTTGCTTTAGCTGGTCGCTCAAGGGCATTGGGTGTTCGGTCCCAGTATACTGAGACCAGAACAACTTCTTCGTCGAGCTCCCCTCCTCAGCTCGGTAAAACTCCATGGCATCCAGTACACTGCGGGGTACACTGCGGGGAAGATCTGTGAACGCTCCTGGAGAGCTCCGAACTCGGGTAAGTAAAAGGAAAGTTTCCTTCACATTCTTTCTTTGCATAATGAATGCCTTACCCGCTGCTATCTTCTTCACCGCATCAATCTCCTAGAGGGCCTTGTGGGCTTCAGCCTTGGCGATCTGTGCGCTTTCGAGCGCCTTTGAAAGCTCGGACTCTTGCGTCTTAGAGTCAAGCTCCAAGGACTCGTGTTTTTTGGCGAGAGCCTCGAGCTCTTGCTGCACCTCGCCTACCCGGGCTTCTTGCTTTTCCCGCTCAATGCGCTCCTTGGCCAATTTGTCTTCGGCCTCGGACAGCGTGTCGCCACCTCGGTTGTGGCCCCTGGAAAATTCATGATGATCCTATTACTTTACTGTTGGAAATATGCCCTAGAGGCAATAATAAATTGATTATTATTATATTTCCTTGTTCATGATAATCGTTTATTATCCATGCTAGAATTGTATTGATAGGGAACTCAGATACATGTGTGGATACATAGACAACACCATGTCCCTAGTAAGCCTCTAGTTGACTAGCTCGTTAATCAATAGATGGTTACGGTTTCTTGACCATGGACATTGGATGTCGTTGATAACGGGATCACATCATTAGGAGAATGATGTGATGGACAAGACCCAATCCTAAGCCTAGCACAAGATCATGTAGTTCGTATGCTAAAGCTTTTCTAATGTCAAGTATCATTTCCTTAGACCATGAGATTGTGCAACTCCCGGATACCGTAGGAGTGCTTTGGGTGTGCCAAACGTCACAACGTAACTGGGTGGCTATAAAGGTACACTACGGGTATCTCTGAAAGTGTCTGTTGGGTTGGCACGAATCGAGATTGGGATTTGTCACTCCGTGTAAACGGAGAGGTATCTCTGGGCCCACTCGGTAGGACATCATCATAATGTGCACAATGTGACCAAGGGGTTGATCACGGGATGATGTGTTATGGAACGAGTAAAGAGACTTGCCGGTAACGAGATTGAACAAGGTATTGGTATACCGACGATCGAATCTCGGGCAAGTACCATACCGCTAGACAAAGGGAATTGTATACGGGATTGATTGAGTCCTTGACATCGTGGTTCATCCGATGAGATCATCATGGAACATGTGGAAGCCAACATGGGTATCCAGATCCCGCTGTTGGTTATTGACCGGAGAACATCTCGGTCATGACTACATGTCTCCCGAACCCGTAGGGTCTACACACTTAAGGTTCGATGACGCTAGGGTTATAAAGGAAGTTTGTATGTGGTTACCGAATGTTGTTCGGAGTCCCGGATGAGATCCCGGACGTCACGAGGAGTTCCGGAATGGTCCGGAGGTAAAGATTTATATATAGGAAGTCCTGTTTCGGCCATCGGGACAAGTTTCGGGGTCATCAGTATTGTACCGGGACCACCGGAAGGGTCCCGGGGGCCCACCGGGTGGGGCCACCTGCCCCGGGGGGCCACATGGGCTGTAGGGGGTGCGCCTTGGCCTACATGGGCCAAGGGCACCAGCCCCTAGAGGCCCATGCGCCAAGATATAGGAAAAAGGGGAGAGTCCTAAAGGGGGAAGGCACCTCCGAGGTGCCTTGGGGAGGATGGACTCCTCCCCCCTCTTAGCCGCACCCTTTCCTTGGAGGAAGGGGAAAGGCTGCGCCTCCCCCCTCTCCCCTGCCCCTATATATAGTGGAGGGGAGGGAGGGCATCCATACCTGAGCCCTTGGCGCCTCCCTCCCTCCCGTGACACCTCCTCCTCTCCCGTAGGCGCTTGGCGAAGCCCTGCAGGATTGCCACGCTCCTCCATCACCACCACGCCGTTGTGCTGCTGCTGGATGGAGTCTTCCTCAACCTCTCCCTCTCTCCTTGCTGGATCAAGGCGTGGGAGACATCGTCGAGCTGTACGTGTGTTGAACGCGGAGGTGCCGTCCGTTCGGCACTAGGATCATCGGTGATCTGAATCACGACGAGTACGACTCCATCAACCCCGTTCACTTGAACGCTTCCGCTTAGCGATCTACAAGGGTATGTAGATGCACTCTCCTTTCTACTCGTTGCTGGTCTCTCCATAGATAGATCTTGGTGTTACGTAGGAAAATTTTGAATTTCTGCTACGTTCTCCAACAGTGGCATCATGAGCTAGGTCTATTGCGTAGATTCTTTGCACGAGTAGAACACAAAGTAGTTGTGGGCGTCGATATTGTTCAATATGCTTGCCGTTACTAGTCTTATCTTGATTCGGCGGCATCGTGGGATGAAGCGGCCCGGACCAACCTTACACGTACGCTTACGTGAGACCGGTTCCACCGACAAACATGCACTAGTTGCATAAGGTGGCTGGCGGGTGTCTGTCTCTCCCACTTTAGTCGGATCGGATTCGATGAAAAGGGTCCTTATGAAGGGTAAATAGCAATTGGCATATCACGTTGTGGTTCATGCGTAGGTAAGAAACGTTCTTGCTAGAAACCCATAGCAGCCACGTAAAACATGCAAACAACAACTAGAGGACGTCTAACTTGTTTTTGCAGGGTATGCTATGTGATGTGATATGGCCAAAAAGGATGTGATGAATGATATATGTGATGTATGAGATTGATCATGTTCTTGTAATAGGATTCACGACTTGCATGTCGATGAGTATGACAACCGGCAGGAGCCATAGGAGTTGTCTTTATTTTTTGTATGACCTGCGTGTCATTGAAGAACGCCATGTAACTTACTTTACTTTATTGCTAAACGCGTTAGCCATAGAAGTAGAAGTAGTCGTTGGCGTGACAACTTCATGAAGACACGATGATGGAGATCATGATGATGGAGATCATGGTGTCATGCCGGTGACGATGATGATCATGGAGCCCCGAAGATGAAGATCAAAAGGAGCAAAGTGATGATGGCCATATCATGTCACTATTTGATTGCATGTGATGTTTATCATGTTTATACATCTTATTTGCTTAGAACGACGGTAGTAAATAAGATGATCCCTTACAACAATTTCAAGAAGTGTTCTCCCCTAACTGTGCACCGTTGCGACAGTTCGCTGTTTCAAAACATCACGTGATGATCGGGTGTTTTATTCAGACGTTCAAATACAACGGGTGTTGACGAGCCTAGCATGTACAGACATGGCCTCGGAACACACGCAAAAGACTTAGGGTTAACTTGACGAGCCTAGCATGTACAGACATGGCCTCGGAACACGGAGACCGAAAGGTCGAACATGAGTCGTATAGAAGATACGATCAACATGAAGATGTTCACCGATGATGACTAGTCCGTCTCACGTGATGATCGGACACGGCCTAGTTTGACTCGGATCATGTAATCACTTAGATGACTAGAGGGATGTCTATCTGAGTGGGAGTTCATAAGATGAACTTAATTATCCTGAACATAGTCAAAAGGTTTTTGCAAATTATGTCGTAGCTCACGCTATAGTTCTACTATTTAGATATGTTCCTAGAGAAAATATAGTTGAAAGTTGATAGTAGCGATTATGCGGATAGTAGAAAGCTTATGTCCTTAATGCACCGCTCAGTGTGCTGAACCCCAAACATCGTCTGTGGATGTTGCGAACATCGGACATACATGTTTTGATAACTACGTGATAGTTCAGTTAAACGGTTTAGAGTTAAGGCACCAAAGACGTTTTTCGAAATGTCGCGGAACATACGAGATGTTTCGAGGGCTGAAATTGGGATTTCAGGCTCGTGCCCACGTCAAGAGGTATGAGACCTCCGACGATTTTCTTAGCCTGCAAACTAAGGGAGAAAAGCTCAATCGTTGAGCTTGTGCTCAGATTGTCTGAGTACGACAATCACTTGAATCGAGTGGGAGTTGATCTTCCAGATAAGACAGTGATGGTTCTCCAAAGTCATTGCCACCAAGCTGCTAGAGCTTCGTGATGAACTATAACATATCAGGGATAGATATGATGATCCTTGAGGTATTCGCGATGTTTGACACCGCGAAAGTAGAAATCAAGAAGGAGCATCAATTGTTGATGGTTGGTGAAACCACTAGTTTCAAGAAGGGCAAGGGCAAGAAGGGATACTTCATGAAACGGCAAATCAGCTGCTGCTCTAGTGAAGAAACCCAAGGTAAAACCCAAACCCGAGACTAAGTGCTTCTGTAATAAGGGGAACAACCACTAGAGCAGAATTACCCTAGATACTTGGTAGATAAGAAGGCTGGCAAGGTCGATAGAAGTATATTGGATATACATTATGTTAATGTGTACTTTACTAGTACTCCTAGTAGCACCAGGGTATTAGATACCGGTTCGGTTGCTAAGTGTTAGTAACTCGAAACAAAAGGCTACGGAATAAACGGAGACTAGCTAAAGGTGAGCTGACGATATGTGTTGGAAGTTTTTCCAAGCTTGATATGATCAAGCATCGCACGCTCCCTCTACCATCGAGATTGGTGTTTGCGTTGAGCATAGACATGATTGGATTATGTCTATCGCAATACGGTTATTCATTTAAGGAGAATAATGGTTACTCTGTTTATTTTAATAATACCTTCAATGGTCTTACACCTAAAATGAATGGTTTATTAAATCTCGATCGTAGTGATACACATGTTCATGCCAAAAGATAGTAATGATAGTACCACCTACTTGTGGCACTGCCACGTAAGTCATATCGGTATAAAACGCATGAAGAAGCTCCATATTGATGGATCTTTGGGCTCACTCGTTTTTGAAAAGTTTGAGACGTGCGAACCATGTCTATTGGTGTATATGCATGAAGAAACTCCATGCAAATGGACCGTTTTGACTCACTTGATTTTGAATCACTTGGGACATGCAAATGATACCACATGGGCAAGATGACTGAAAAGCCTCGTTTTCAGTAAGATGGAACAAGATAGCAACTTGTTGGAAGTAACACATTTTTGATGTGTGCAGTCCAATGAGTGCTGAGGCATGCAGTGAATATCGTCATGTTCTTACTTCACAGATGATTCGAGTAGATGTTGAGTATATTTACTTGATGAATCACGAGTCTGAATTATTGAAAGGTTCAAGTAATTTCAGTGTGAAGTTGAAAGATCGTCGTGACAAGAGGATAAAAGATCTATGATATGATCATAGAGATGAATATCTGAATCACGAGTTTGGCACAGAATTAAGACATTGTGGAAATTGTTTCACAACTAATACAGCCTGGAACACCATAGTGTGATGGTGTGTCCGAACATCATAACTGCACCCTATTGGATATGATGCATACCATGATGTCTCTTATCGAATTACCACGAAAGTTTATGGGTTAGGCATTAGAGACAACCACATTCACTTTAAGTAGGGCACCACATAATTCCGTTGAGATGACACCGTATGAATTATGGTTTAGAGAAACCTAAGCTGTCATTTCTTAAAAGTTTGGGGCTGCGAAGCTTATGTGAAAAAGTTTCAGGCTGATAAGCTCGAACCCAAAGCGGATAAATGCATCTTCATAGGACACCCAACACAGTTGGGTATACCTCCTGTCTCAGATCCGAAAGCAATAAGGGATTGTTTCTAGAATCGGGTCCTTTCTCGAGGAAAAGTTTCTCTCGAAAGAATTGAGTGGGAGGATGGTGGAGACTTGATGAGGTTATTGAACCGTCACTTCAACAAGTGTGTAGCAGGGCACAGGAAGTTGTTCCTGTGGCACCTACACCAATTGAAGTGGAAGCTTATGATAGTGATCATGAAACTTCGGATCGAGTCACTACCAAACCTCGTGGGATGACAAGGATGCGTACTACTTCAGAGTGGTACATAATCCTGTCTTGGAAGTCATGTTGCTAGACAACAATGAACCTACGAGCTATGGAGAAGCGATGGTGGGCCCGGATTCCGATAAATGGCTCAAGGCCATAAAACCCGAGAGAGGATCCATGTATGAAAACAAAGTGTAGACTTTGGAAGAACTACTTGATGGTCGTAAGGCTGTTAGGTACATATGGATTTTGAAAGGAAGACAGACAATGATGGTAAGTGTCACCATTGAGAAAGCTCGACTTGTCGTTAAGATGTTTTTCGACAAGTTCAAGGAGTTGACTACGATGAGACTTTCTCACTCGTAGCGATGCTAAGAGTCTGTTGGAATTATATTAGCAATTACTGCATTATTTATGAAATCTTGCAGATAGGATATCAAAACATTGTTTCCTCAACGATTTTTGAGGAAAGGTTGTATGTGATACAACCGGAAGGTTTTGTCCATCCTGAAATATGCTAATAAGTATGCAAAGCTCCAGCAATCCTTCTGAGGACTGGAGTGAGCATCTCGGAGTTGGAATGTATGCTTTGATGATGATCAAAGATTTTGGGTGTATACAAAGTTTATGAGAAACTTGTATTTCCAAAGAAGTGAGTGGGAGCACTGTAGAATTTCTGATGAGTATATGTTGTTGACATATTAATGATCAGAAATGACGTAGAATTTCTGGAAAACATATAGGGTTATTTGGAAAGTGTTTTTCAATGGAAAACCTGGATTAAGCTACTTGAACATTGAGCATCAAGATCTATAAGGATAGATCAAAACGCTTAATAGTACTTTCAAATGAGCACATGCCTTGACGTGATCTTGAAGGTGTTCAAGATGGATCAGTCAAAGAAGGAGTTCTTGCCTGAGTTGTAAGGTATGAAGTTAAGACTTAAAGCTCAACCATGGCAGAATAGAGAGAAAGGAACGAAGGTCGTCCCCTATGCTTAAGACATAGGCTCTACAGTATGCTATGCTATGTACCGCACCTGAAGTGTGCTTTACCATGAGTCAGTCAAGGGGTACAAGAGTGATCCAAGAATGGATCACAGGACAGCGGTCAAAGTTATCCTTAGTAACTAGTGGACTAAGGAATTTTCTCAATTATGGAGGTGGTAAAAGAGTTCGTCGTAAAGGGTTACGTCGATGCAAGCTTAACACCTATCCGGATAGCTCTGAGTAGAGATACCGGATACGTATAATGGAGCAACAATTTAGAATAGCTCCAAGTAGAACAGTTATTTGGAATAGCTCCAAATAGAACGTGGTAGCTGCATCTAGGAGATGACATAGAGATTTGTAAAGCACACACGGATCTGAAAGGTTCAGACCCGTTGACTATAACCTCTCTCACAAGCATAACATGATCAAATCCAGAACTTATCGAGTGTTAATCACATGGTAAATGTGAACTAGATTATTGACTCTAGTAAACTCTTTGGGTGTTAGTCACATGGGGATGTGACCTTGAGTGTTAATCACATATCGATGTGAACTAGATTATTGACTCTAGTGCAAGTGGGAGACTGTTGGAAATATGCCCTAGAGGCAATAATAAATTGATTATTATTATATTTCCTTGTTCATGATAATCGTTTATTATCCATGCTAGAATTGTATTGATAGGAAACTCAGATACATGTGTGGATACATAGACAACACCATGTCCCTAGTAAGCCTCTAGTTGACTAGCTCGTTAATCAATAGATGGTTACGGTTTCCTGACCATGGACATTGGATGTCGTTGATAACGGGATCACATCATTAGGAGAATGATGTGATGGACAAGACCCAATCCTAAGCCTAGCACAAGATCATGTAGTTCGTATGCTAAAGCTTTTCTAATGTCAAGTATCATTTCCTTAGACCATGAGATTGTGCAACTCCCGGATACCGTAGGAGTGCTTTGGGTGTGCCAAACGTCACAACGTAACTGGGTGGCTATAAAGGTACACTACGGGTATCTCTGAAAGTGTCTGTTGGGTTGGCACGAATCGAGATTGGGATTTGTCACTCCGTGTAAACGGAGAGGTATCTCTGGGCCCACTCGGTAGGACATCATCATAATGTGCACAATGTGACCAAGGGGTTGATCACGGGATGATGTGTTATGGAACGAGTAAAGAGACTTGCCGGTAACGAGATTGAACAAGGTATCGGTATACCGACGATCGAATCTCGGGCAAGTACCATACCGCTAGACAAAGGGAATTGTATACGGGATTGATTGAGTCCTTGACATCGTGGTTCATCCGATGAGATCATCGTGGAACATGTGGGAGCCAACATGGGTATCCAGATCCCGCTGTTGGTTATTGACCGGAGAACATCTCGGTCATGACTACATGTCTCCCGAACCCGTAGGGTCTACACACTTAAGGTTCGATGACGCTAGGGTTATAAAGGAAGTTTGTATGTGGTTACCGAATGTTGTTCGGAGTCCCGGATGAGATCCCGGACGTCACGAGGAGTTCCGGAATGGTCCGGAGGTAAAGATTTATATATAGGAAGTCCTGTTTCGGCCATCGGGACAAGTTTCGGGGTCATCGGTATTGTACCGGGACCACCGGAAGGGTCCCGGGGGCCCACCGGGTGGGGCCACCTGCCCCGGGGGGCCACATGGGCTGTAGGGGGTGCGCCTTGGCCTACATGGGCCAAGGGCACCAGCCCCTAGAGGCCCATGCGCCAAGATATAGGAAAAAGGGGAGAGTCCTAAAGGGGGAAGGCACCTCCGAGGTGCCTTGGGGAGGATGGACTCCTCCCCCCTCTTAGCCGCACCCTTTCCTTGGAGGAAGGGGCAAGGCTGCGCCTCCCCCCTCTCCCCTGCCCCTATATATAGTGGAGGGGAGGGAGGGCATCCATACCTAAGCCCTTGGCGCCTCCCTCCCTCCCGTGACACCTCCTCCTCTCCCGTAGGCGCTTGGCGAAGCCCTGCAGGATTGCCACGCTCCTCCATCACCACCACGCCGTTGTGCTGCTGCTGGATGGAGTCTTCCTCAACCTCTCCCTCTCTCCTTGCTGGATCAAGGCGTGGGAGACATCGTCGAGCTGTACGTGTGTTGAACGCGGAGGTGCCGTCCGTTCGGCACTAGGATCATCGGTGATCTGAATCACGACGAGTACGACTCCATCAACCCCGTTCACTTGAACGCTTCCGCTTAGCGATCTACAAGGGTATGTAGATGCACTCTCCTTTCTACTCGTTGCTGGTCTCTCCATAGATAGATCTTGGTGTTACGTAGGAAAATTTTGAATTTCTGCTACGTTCTCCAACATTTACAACCGAATTTCTTTTTAATATATAGACAAGGTATTTCTTACCTTTGCTCTCCTCGAGTTGCCTCTTGGTAAGGCCGAGCTCTTCCTCGGACCGCTCAAGGTTCTGCTTCAGTGCAGCGACCTCCGCAGTACGTGCGGCAGCGGCCAGCAGTGAAGCCTGCATATGCACATAGACATATTTTGATTAGACTCCTGAGTCATTATTTGATCCTCTATTCAGCCCTTCTTCGCGAACGCCAAACAGAGCATCAGGGGCTATTGTCTATGCGGTAATTTTTTCCTATATTTTGATTGCTTACCTCAAAGACTGTTAGGGGGCTGGCACAAGCTTCGGTTAGTCTGTTTTTGGCAGACTGAACTTTCTCGATCACCGCACTCATGATAGTGCGGTGCTCTTCGTTGATGGAAGCGTCGCGAAGCGCTTCCAGCAAGTTGTCCGGTGCCTCTGGATGGACAGAGGCCACCGGCACGGGCGGCTTGCCCCTCTTAACGGGGGATCGCCTGCCGGAGTCCAGAACCACTGAAGGTTCCGACGCAGTGTTCGGCTGGGGGGCAAACTTGGAGCCCGTGGGAGTCTTGCTCCCTTTGCGCCCAGGGTCCGGAAGGTCGCCTTGAGGCGCCCCCAGGACTACCTCCCATCGGCTCCGTGCCTTTTGAGACAACACCTCGATGTTGTCCGTAGGGCAAGGGGTGGAGGCGGTCGGAAGTGAATCGCTATTCATATCCGACGAGTCCAAAGAACCGTCCGACGAAGATACGTCGAGATGGGCTCGGGACGGACTGCATAATCATATTCGGCGTAAGGAGAAGCAGTGCAATAAAACATACCATGAATTACTATGTTATCCGGATACTTAGGACTTCACCAGGGGCTTGCCCCTGGGTAACCACTCGTCGCCGCTGTAGGCGGCCGTCGTGGAGCAGTCCTGAAGGAGGGTCCTTCCCTTCTTGGACCCTTCGGCCTCCCCAGTTAGGGCGGCCTTCCTTTTCTTGTCTCCCCTGCTGGGGGGAGAACTTTCCTCTTCCTCCTCCTTGTTTTCGTGGGAGGAGTGCGCTTCGGAGTTATCGGACGATGAGTCCGATATAACCTTGTGACAGAGACCCTTTCGGGTCCCCATGGCCTTCTTCTTGGCCTTCTTCACTGGCACCTCGTAAGGCGCCGGAACCAGCATCTCCGTTAGGAGAGCATCTGCAGGATCTTCAGGAAGGGGGCTGGGCAATCAATCTGCTCTGCTGTCTCCACCCAGCCCTGTTAATGGCATGGAAGCTTAGATCCCGCACATGATTAAACTGGGGCAAATAAACATCCTGTGAGATATTAAAAACTTACCGGATTGGCATGGCGCTTTGAGTTTGTGGTCCTCGGTAAGGGGAGGAGGTACCTCGGCGCCCTTGAACAACACCTTCCAGACGTCCTTGTGCGTCGCGTCGAAGAGCTCTCGCAGCGTCTGGTGCTTGGCCGGGTCGAACTCCCACAAATTGAATACCCGTCGTTGACACAGGAGGATCTGGCGGAAGAGCATGACCTGGACCACGTTGACGAGCTTGATTTTCTTGCTCATCATGTTCTTGATGCAGGTCTGGAGTCCGGTCAGCTCTACTAGGGAACCCCAGGACAGGACCTTCTCTTTCCAGGAAGTGAGCCGCGTGGGGATTCCAGATCGAAATTCGGGGGCCGCCACCCAGTTGGTGTCGCACGGCTCGGTGATGTAGAACCACCCTGATTGCCACCCCTTTATGGTCTCCACATAGGAGCCTTCAAGCCAGGTGACGTTAGGCATTTTGCCCACCATGGCGCCTCCTCACTCTGCTTACTAGCCGACCACCACCTTCGGTTTAACATTGAAGGTCTTCAGCCACAGGCCGAAGTGGGGCCTGATGCGGAGGAAGGCCTCGCACACGACAATAAACGCTGAGATGTTGAGGATGAAATTGGGGGCCAGATCATGAAAATCCAGCCCGTAGTAGAACATGAGCCCGCGGACAAACGGGTGAAGGGGAAATCCCAGTCCACGGACAAAGTGGGTAAGGAAAACTACCTTCTCATGGGGTTCGGGCGTATGGATGATCTGCCCCGCATCTGGTAGCCGATGCGCGATGTCCGTGGCCAGATATTCGGCTTCCCATAGCTTTGTGATGTTCTCCTCCGTGACGGAGGAGACCATCCATTTGCCTCCCGCTCCGGACATGCTTGGAGTGGCTTGAGGAGAAATACGCGAACTTGGGTGTTGGAGCTCGAGTGTGCGAGAATGGATAAGCAAGGAGGAAGAAGGCGTGGGTAAAAAGGGTTAATCTTTGTCCCTTTATAAGGGCGGAAGAGGCGATGCGCCTCCCCACTTACCTGGTAAAATCGCTTATTCCCCGAACGCCGTAATTGATGGCGCGGTTGGGTTACCCATACCTGTATTGATGAGAATCCCGTGATAAGGGGACACGTTCTCTGCTTCGACAAGACGTGTCAAGAAAACCGCCTCGCGATATGTGCAGTGCTGGTTGAGAAAAACGGTTCGAATAATGACTGGGCCATGGCATGATGTCACGTTGCTAAACGTGTCAGCAGATTAGATTTGTGGAGATATTATTCTCTCTACGGTGGTATGTGGAACTTGTTTTGCAGAGCCGGACACTATCCTTGTGTTCAAAATCTTCTATGGAGTATTCGGAGGAAGAACCCGCGTTGCAATGCCGAAGACAATTTGCGCGCCGAACTCATCGTCATTGAAGCCTGGTTCAGGGGCTACTGAGGGAGTCCTGGATTAGGGGGTCTCCGGACAGCCGGACTATATCCTTTGGCCGGACTATTGGACTATGAAGATACAAGATTGAAGACTTCGTCTCGTGTCTGGACGGGACTCTCCTTGGCGTGGAAGGCAAGCTTGGCACTACGGATATGTAGATCTCCTCCCTTGTAACCAACTCTGTGTAACCCTAGCCCCCTCCGGTGTCTATATAAACCGGAGGGTTTAGTCCGTAGAACAACAACAATCATACCATAGGCTAGCTTCTAGGGTTTAGCCTCTACGATCTCGTGGTAGATCAACTCTTGTAATACTCATATCATCAAGATCAATCAAGTAGGACGTAGGGTATTACCTCCATCAAGAGGGCCCGAACCTTGGTAAACATCGTGTCCCCCGCCTCCTGTTACCATCCGCCTTAGACGCACAGTTCGGGACCCCCTACCCAAGATCCGCCAGTTTTGACACCGACATACGGTTTTGGCCATTGCTTCCTCCATTACCATTTGCATTCCTGGGGCCACTATGGTTGTGCGTAATCCCTCCATTGTGGTTGTGACCTCCATGGTTATGTTGAAGGGGTCCTCCCGAGTTTGGGGTAAAACGGGGTCTCTGTTGAGCTCTAGAATTATACTTCCTGTGTCCATACTTCCTCTTATGGTTGTCAATCTACTGCTGCTTTCCTTCAATCATGAGAGCTCTATCTACCAACCGTTGGTAGTTATTAAAAGTTGCAACCATCAACTGCATGCTCAGCTCATCATTCAGTCCTTCCAGAAAAATCTCATGTTTAGCTGCATCCGTAGCAACATCATCTGGGGCATAACGTGCTAGCTTGCTAAAGTCATCCACATACTGGCCAATGGTGCGTCTTCCTTGGCGTAAGTTGCGAAACTCACGCTTCTTCATGGCCATAGCTCCTGCTGATACATGGGCAGTGCGAAAGGCCTGCTGAAACTGGTCCTATGTAACAGTATTGATGGGATAGGTGACAGTGTAATTCTCCCACCATGCTACTGCGGGTCCATCAAGCTGATGTGAGGCAAAACGCACTCTTTCTGCATCTGTGCATCCTGCAGTGGTCAACTCCCTTCCAATATTGCGGAGCCAATCATCTGCAACTATTGGCTCGGTGCTACTGGAGAACACCGGCGGATTCAGCCTTAGAAAACGGGCTAAGTGATCAACAGGTGGTGGTGGTGGGTTGTTGTTATTATTGTTGTTCCCCTGATTCTAATTCTGGACTAGTATCTGCATCAAAGCATTCTACTACTGGATCAACTGGGTGAGCTCCGGTGGGAAGCAAATCCATTGTCGCGTCTCGGAGGCATCTAATGGGTTTAGAAAAGATGAGAAAACCGATTAGAATGGGGTCTAGGGGGGAAAACACTACCCATATGCACATGAGACAAACACAATCATACCACTTCAATCAATTCAAACAAGGGCATACAATCGATCTAACTATCTTTACAAAAGTGCTCGGACTATACTATTTACATGGGGGAATACTACCACTATTATGGTAGTCGACTAGAAAAATTGATCGGTAGAAGACTCCATAATATCTGCTCCAGCTTCATCAACAAAGTCATCATCGCTATCGTCGGGGTCTGAGTCAGTGTCGTCGATGATGATTTAGTTCTCCGGGCAGGTGGAATCATCATCTTCTCCTCCTGGCGCGGGGTCTCCCATGAATACTCCCAGCTTCCTTGTCAGGTCATCATTCTTCTCCACTAGTACGACGATTTCCTCCTCAAAATCTTCGCGAGTAGCCTTGAGTTCTTTCTCCAGCTCCGTGATCCTTGTCATTGCCTTCTTCAGATCTATCATGCATGCGCACATCTGATTGTCCTGGCGATGAATGTGCTAGTTTAACTCCTAGATGAAAGATGTAATAGATCTATCCTTCCTGGTGTTGATCATCTCCCATTGATCATCTTGGCGCCCACAAATCTGGTAAATAGTATCCTTGAGATCCTTGTGGTAAAATTCTCCAATGCGTCCCATGGTGATGTGGGCGGCCATGCTCTTGCCTAGACTCCAGGTGGGTGCGTCAAAGGAAAACTCTATGGGCTCGGTGACTGGCATGAACGTCCTTCCTGGAACTTGAACTTGGATCATCCAGCGCTCCACTTCTGGTAGAGTAGCGTTGTAAGTCCCGGTGAAGCTTGGTATTCTGATGTTCAGGTACCTAGTGACTTCCTTCAAGTGTCGTACAAAGGGGGTGTCTTCATCTGGTTGTGCAAACTTGTTCCTTGCATCCGCTATCCTAAAGAGTAAAAATGGAGAGGGGTCAGAAATGAGAAGAGAGTAGTGATCTAGCGTTTTTAGCTTAGTGGTCGTGTCCTACAGTCAGAGTATGCTCTGATACCATCTTGTAGCGACCAGACCTCAAACAGTCTGATCTCTGTGCATCAGTGTCATCCCTGGATCGGTAATGCTGACACGCACAGTACTTGAGGATTTATAATAGGGTAGCAGTCACACACTTATTACATCGAATGTCTCAAAAGAGAACATAAAACAATAAATATGGCTTAAGGCCATATAAATCGATAACAACGGAAGGCTTGGAAGATAAAGTGAGTCCATCAACTCCAACGGCATCACTGAGTGAAAGACAACGACCTATGGCCCCTTACTCGTCGTCTGAAAAGTCTGCAACATGATACATTGCAGCCCGAAACGGGCCAGCACATGGAATATGCTGGCAATGTAACACAAGAGAGTAATGAACAGAATAATTGCTATCACTACATGCATATATGGCTGGTGCAGGCTATATGGTTAATATGTTTCGCGAAAAGCCAATTTTTCGCTACAACAAAGGAATAAATTTTATTTAACTATCATGGTAGTTGTTAAGCATTGAAAAGGTTCCTCCAACTCAATCCCAATTAAACATCAGCATTAACCCAATCAATTTAAATTAAGAGTGATGGGATCCACATGATAATCCAAGAACTAAATACTCAAGATGTCCATAACCGGGGACACAGCTAACCATGATTAGTTTATACACTCTGTAGAGGCTTGCGCACTTTTCCCCACAAGACTCAAATACATCCATGGTCGGAGATTTGAGACACAGTCTTTCTGAAGCATTAACTTTCTACTCTGGGTAGACTATACCACCTACAACCCACTACATCTGCTAGTCTACCTCTTCAAGAGCTTCACGCAACTTACTCAACTATGCTAGAGCCCATAATAGCTTGTGGCTGCACACGGAAGTTTCTAGCATGAATAATCTTATGATCCCTTTGAGCTTGGGTGGTGGGCCGTAGGATGATCACACGGGTCCCCCGGGATATCCTAGGACAACACTGGGTACTCCAGGTGCCCACAAGCAATCCACCCAGATGTGTATTTAAGTTGCCACCTTAAGTTGAACCATTAATTAACAAACTCACCATTGTCATGGATACTCTCAAACCCAATCCACGTCTACGAGCATAGCATAGCAAATATAGGCAACATAGAAGTAACTCCCATAGGTTTGATAATAAACAGGTGAATAGGTACTACCTCATCTACTTCCCAAAACCCACAATTTAATCAGATCCTAACCATGCAATTGTTTGAGGACTGATCTAATGCAATAAAACTAGGTAGTAAAGAGGTATGATCAAAGTGTTACTTACCTTGTTGATGATCCGCAAAACCTAGAGACTCGTAGTAGCACGCTTCGCACTTCGGGTACTCTATCGCAACAAACAAGTATACAATAAGCACTCAACTAGAAGCACGGGTAAAACTCAAATAAGAAGATCTAACCAGAAAGTTCAACTTAAGAACTCTGGTTTGCAAAAAGAATCAAATCGAATGAAGCAACAAAACACAAACTGCGAAAGAAACAAGATCTGATTACTAATCTGAACTAAAGTCAAATTTTACAGTTTCAAAATCTTGTTCAAGTTGGTTAAACAGAAAGAGGGCTACGAGACGAAGATCTAGGCGTTTGAATCGCCTGATTCCGATAAACAAGCAAAAAAGATATACTAAAACAAAAATGGGATCAGAAATCGCAATCGAAATAATCGTGAAAAACCCGAGAAAAATAAAAACTGACCAACGGGCTAACGAATGAACGTTCGCTGTCTATGACTAACGGGTGAACGGCATTCGTCTAAACGAACGGACGGACGAACGTCCGCAAAATAAATAAACCGACGGAAAAACCGATCTAATGAATTTAAACCAGAAAATAAAAAACCTGGGGTTTTAACCGAAGAAAACCGACCGGTCAACGACGGTCAACGGCGATGAGATCCAGCGACGGGGAGAGGCGGAGGCGGCACGGCATGGCGCACGGGGCGGCGGCGGCGCGCTAGGGCGGCTGTGGCGCTAGGGTTTGGGGTGCGGGGTGGGCTGGGCGGCGGCGGCGGGCTGCGGGGCAGGGAGGCGGCTTATAAGGAGGGGCCTGGGGAGGAGTCCAGGCCGGATACGGCCCGTAGGTCGGTTCCCTTTTTTTCAAATAATTCCAACGCGCAGAAAAACAAAGAACAAGAATACTAAACGGACTCCAAAAATCTCGAAATAAATTTTCCCCGTCCTCTAAAAATCTATCGGACAAGGTGAACATTTATTTGGGCCTCTAATGCAATTTTGAAAAACGCATATTTTCCCTCATTCATATAAAATAGCGATAAAAACTCCGAATAAAATCTTATTTGATTTTAACATTAAATCTGCAATATTTCTTTATTTTGGGGAAGTCATTTTATCCCCTCTCCTTTTATTTTCATAAAAGAAATATTTAAGAGAAAATAATTAAAGTCAAACGATCCTCTTTTCAAAATTTAAGAAAACTCAAATATGAAAATAACGAAATCCCCAACTCTCTCCGTGGGTCCTTGAGTTGCGTAGAATTTATAAGATCACCAAAATGCAATAAAATATGATATGCAGTGATGATCTAATGCATAACATTCCAAATTGGAAATTTGGGATGTTACAACATATTTACAACAACAAGAGCAAACAGAGTTTGTAAAAGTTTTTCTTTATCACTTTCAGTTTATCAACTGAATTGTTTGAGGACAAGCAAAGGTTTAAGCTTGAGGGAGTTGATAAGTCTTCGTCGTATCTACTTTTCCAAACACTTTTGCCCTTATTTTGGACTCTAACTTGCATGATTTGAATGGAACTAACCCGAACTGACGCTGTTTTCAGCAGAATTGCCATGGTGTTATTTTTGTGCAGAAATAAAAGTTCTCGGAATGACCTGAAAATCAATGGAGAATTATTTTGGAATATATAAAAAATACTGGAAGAAAGATCCACGTTAGGGGGCCCACCACCTGTCCACGAGGGTGGGGGCGCGCCCTACCCCCCTGGGCATGCCCCCTGCCTCATGGGCCCCCTAACGCTCCACCGACCTCAACCTTGACTCCATATATTCACTTTTGGGGAGAAAAATCAAAGAGAAGGATTCATCGCGTTTTACAATAAGGAGCCACCGCCAAACCCTAAACTCTCTCGGGAGGGCTGATCTGGAGTCCGTTCGGGGCTCCGAAGAGGGGAATCCGTCGCCATCGTCATCATCAACCTTCCTCCATCACCAATTTCATGATACTCACCGCCGTGTGTGAGTAATTCCATCGTAGGCTTGTTGGACGGTGATGGGTTGGATGAGATTTATCATGTAATCTAGTTAGTTTTGTTAGGGTTTGATCCCTAGTATCCAGTATGTTCTGAGATTGATGTTGCTATAACTTTGCTATGCCTAATGCTTGTCATTAGGGCCCGAGTGCCATGATTTCAGATCTGAACCTATTATGTTTTCATCAATATATGAGAGTTCTTGATCCTATCTTGCAAGTCTATAGTCACCTACTATGTGTTATGATCCGGCAACCCTGAAGTGACAATAATCGGGACCATTCCCGGTGATGACCGTAGTTTGAGGAGTTCATGTATTCACTATGTGTTAATGCTCACCTACTATGTGTTATGATCCGGCAACCCTGAAGTGACAATAATCGGGACCATTCCCGGTGATGACCGTAGTTTGAGGAGTTCATGTATTCACTATGTGTTAATGCTTTGGTCCGATACTCTATTAAAAGGAGGCATTCATATCCCTTAGTTTCCAATAGGACCCCGCTGCCATGGGAGGGTAGGACAAAAGATGTCATGCAAGTTCTTTTTCATAATCACGCATGACTATATTCGGAATACATGCCTACATTATATTGATGAACTAGATCTAGTTCTGTGTCACCCTAGGTTATGACTGTTACATGATCGATCGCATCTGGCATAATTTTCCATCACCAATCCAATACCTACGAGCTTTTCATATATTGTTCTTCGCTTATTTACTTTCCCGTTGCTATTGTTACAATCACTACAAAAACCCAAAAATATTACTTTTGCTACCGTTACCTTTTGCCACTGTTACCACTACTATCATATTACTTTGCTACTAAATACCTTGCTGCAGATATTAAGTTTCCAGGTGTGGTTGAATTGACAACTCAGCTGCTAATACTTGAGAATATTCTTTGGCTCCCCTTGTGTCGAATCAATAAATTTGGGTTGAATACTCTACCCTCGAAAACTGTTGCGATCCCCTATACTTGTGGGCTATCATTATGCTTTAGAGATGGTTGCATTCACATTAAATAGGGCACCATCGAAATCCGTTGAGACGACACCATATGAACTTTGGTTTGGCAAGAAAAACCAAATTGTCGTTTCTTAAAGTTTGGGCTGCGATGCTTATGTGAAAAAGCTTCAACCAGATAAGCTCGAACCCAAATCGGAGAAATGTGTCTTCATAGGATACCCAAAGGAGACTGTTGGGTACACCTTCTATCACAGATACGAAGGCAAGATATTCGTTCCTAAGAATGGATCCTTTCTAGAGAAGGAGTTTCTCTCGAAAGAAGTGAGTGGGAGGAAAGTATAACTTGATGAGGTAATTGTACCTTCTCCCTTATTGGAAAGTAGTTCATCACAGAAATCAGCTCCAGTGATTCCTACACCAATTAGGGAGGAAGCTAATGATGATGATCATGAAACTTCTGATCAAGTTACTACCGAACCTCATAGGTCAACCGGAGTAAGATCTGCACCAGAGTGGTACGGTAACCCTGTTCTGGAAGTCATGCTACTTGACCATGACGAACCTACGAACTATGAGGAAGTGATGATGAGCCCTGATTCCGTGAAATGGCTTGAGGCCATGAAATATGAGATGGGATCCATGTATGAGAAAAAAGTGTGGACTTTGGTTGACTTGCCCGATGATCAACAAGCCATAGAGAATAAATGGATCTTCAAGAAGAAGACTGACGCTGACGGTAATATTACTGTCTACAAAGCTCGGCTTGTTGAGAAAGGTTTTCGAAGTTCAAGGAGTTGACTACGATGAGACCTTCTCACCCGTAGTGATGCTTAAGTCTGTCCGAATCATGTTAGCAATTGCCGCATTTTATGATTATGAAATTTGGCAAATGAATGTCAAAATTGCATTCCTTAATGGATATCTCAAAGAGGAGTTGTATATGATGCAACCAGAAGGTTTTGTCGATCCTAGAGGTGCTAACAAAGTGTGCAAGCTCCAGGATCCATTTATGGACTAGTGCAAGCCTCTCGGAGTTGGAATATATGCTTTGATAGTGTGATCAAAGCATATGGTTTATACAGACTTCTTGGAGAAGCATGTATTTACAAGAAAGTGAGTAGGAGCTCCGTAGCATTTCTGATATTATATGTGGACGACATTTTGTTGATTGGAAATGATACTGAATTTTTGAATAACATAAAAGGATATTTGAATAAGAATTTTCTAATGAAAGACCTCAGTGAAGCTGCTTATATATTGGGCATCAAGATCTATAGAGATAGATCAAGACACTTAATTGGACTTTCACAGAGCACATACCTTGACAAAGTTTTGAAGAAGTTCAAAATGGATCAGTCAAAGAAAGGGTTCTTGCATGTGTTACAAGGTGTGAAGTTGATTCAGACTCAATGCCCGACCACTTCAGAAGATAGAGAGAAAATGAAAGTCATTCCCTATGCGTCAACCATAGGTTCTATCATGTATGCAATGTTGTGTACCAGACATGATGTGTGCCTTGCTCTTAGTTTAGCAGGGAGGTACCGAAGTAATCCAGGAGTGGATCACTGGACAGCGGTCAAGAACATTCTGAAATACCTGAAAAGGACTAAGGATATGTTTCTCGTTTATGGAGGTGACAAAGAGCTCGTCATAAACGTTTACGTCGATGCAATATTTGACACTGATTCGGATGACTCTAAGTCACAAACCAGATACGTATTTTTATTGAATGGTGGCGTTGTTAGTTGGTGCGGTTCTAAGCAGAGCGTCGTGGCGGGATCTATATGTGAAGCGGAATACATAGCTGCTTTGGAAGCAGCAAATGAAGGAGTCTGGATGAAGGAGTTCATATCCAATCTGGGTGTAATACCTAGTACGTCGGGTCCAATGAAAATCTTTTGTGACAATACTGGTGAAATTGCCTTGGCAAAGGAATCCAGATTTCACAACAGAACCAAGCACATCAAGATATGCTTCAATTCCATCCACGATCAAGTCAAGGAGGGAGACACAGAGATTTGCAAGATACATACGGATCTGAATTTGCAGACCATTGACTAAGCCTCTCTCACGAGCAAAAGGTGATCAGCACCAAGACTCCATGGGTGTTAGAATCATTACTATGTAATCTAGATTATTGACTCTAGTGCAAGTGGGAGACTGAAGGAAATATGCCCTAGAGGCAATAATAAAGTTTTTATTTATATTTCCTTATATCATGATAAATGTTTATTATTCATGCTAGAATTGTATTAACCGAAAACTTAGTACATGTGTGAATACATAGAGAAACAAAGTGTCCCTAGTATGCCTCTACTTGACTAGCTCGTTAATCAAAGATGGTTAAGTTTCCTAGCCATGGACATGTGTTATCATTTGATGAACAGGATCACATAATTAGAGAATGATGTGATGGACAAGACCCATCCGTTACCTTAGCACTATGATCGTTTAGTTTATTGCTATTGCTTTCTTCATAACTTATACATGTTCCTATGACTATGAGATTATGCAACTCCCGAATATCGAAGGAACACTTAGTGTGCTATCAAATGTCCCAACATAACTGGGTGATTATAAAGATGCTCTACATGTGTCTCCGATGGTGTTTGTTGAGTTGGCATAGATCGAGAATAGGATTTGTCACTCCGTGTTTCGGAGAGGTATCTCTGGGACCACTCGGTAATGCTCATCACTATAAGCCTTCCAAGCAAAGTGACTAATCAGTTAGTTGCGGGTGATGCATTACGAAACGAGTAAAGAGACTTGCCGGTAACGAGATTGAAGTAGGTATGATGATACCGATGATCGAATCTCGGGCAAGTAACATACCGATGACAAAGGGAACAACGCATGTTGTTATGCAGTTTGACCGATAAAGATCTTCGTAGAATATGTAGGAACCAATATGAGCATCCAGGTTCCGCTATTGGTTATTGACCGGAAATGTGTCTCGGTCATGTCTACATAGTTCTCGAACCCATAGGGTCCGCACGCTTAACGTTCGATGACGATTTGTATTATGAGTTATGTGATTTGATGTACCGAAAGTTGTTTGGAGTCCCGGATAAGATCACAGACATGACGAGGAGTCCCAAAATGGTCGAGACATAAAGATTGATATATTGGACCATGTTATTCATGTTAGGGAACGTAGCAATTATTCAAAATTTTCCTATGTGTCACCAAGATCAAACTATGGAGTCATCTAGCAACGAGGGAGGAGTGGATCTACATACCCTTGTAGATCGCGCGCGGAAGCGTTCAAGAGAACGGGGTTGATGGAGTCGTACTCGTCGTGATCCAAATCATCGATGATCCTAGCGCCGAACGGACGGCACCTCCGCGTTCAACACACGTACGGAGCAGCGACGTCTCCTCCTTCTTGATCCAGAAAGGGGGAAGGAGAGGTTGATGGAGATCCAGCAGCACGACGGCGTGGTGGTAGAAGTAGCGGGATTCCAACAGGGCTTCGCCAAGCGCTGCGGGAGGAGGGAGATGTGTCATGGGAGGGAGAGGGAGGCGCCAGGGCTTAGGTATGGTTGCCCTCCCTTCCCCCCACTATATATAGGGCCAAGGGAGAGGGGGAGGGCGCAGCCTTGCCCCTTCCTCCAAGGAAGGGTGCGGCCAAGGGGGGAGGAGTCCATCCTCCCCAAGGCACCTCGGAGGTGCCTTCCCCTTTTAGGACTCTCCCCTCCTCTTGTCCCTTTGGCGCATGGGCCTCTAGGGGCTGGTGCCCTTGGCCCATATAGGCCAAGGAGCACCCCCTACAGCCCATGTGTCCCTCGGGGCAGGTGGCTCCACCCGGTGGACCCCCGGGACCCTTCCAGTGGTCCCGGTACAATACCGATGACCCCAAAACTTGTCCCGATAGCCGAAATAGCACTTCCTATATATAATTCTTTACCTCCGGACCATTCCGGAACTCCTCATGACGTCCGGGATCTCATCCGGGACTCTGAACAACTTTCGGGTTACCGCATACTAATATCTCTATAACCCTAGCGTCACCGAACCTTAAGTGTGTAGACCCTACGGGTTCGGGAGACATGCAGACATGACCGAGATGACTCTCCGATCAATAACCAACAGCGGGATCTGGATACCCATGTTGGCTCCCACATGTTCCATGATGATCTCATCGGATGAACCACGATGTCAAGGACTTAATCAATCCCATATACAATTCCCTTTGTCTAGCGGTACGATACTTGCCCGAGATTCGATCGTCGGTATCCCGATACCTTGTTCAATCTCGTTACCGGCAAGTCTCTTTACTCGTTACGTAACACATCATCCCGTGATCAACTCCTTGATCACATTGTGCACATTATGATGATGTCCTACCGAGTGGGCCCAGAGATACCTCTCCGTCACACGGAGTGACAAATCCCAGTCTCGATTCGTGCCAACCCAACAGACACTTTCGGAGATACCTGTAGTGTACCTTTATAGCCACCCAGTTACGTTGTGACGTTTGGCACACCCAAAGCACTCCTACGGTATCCGGGAGTTGCACAATCTCATGGTCTAAGGAAATGATACTTGACATTAGAAAAGCTTTAGCATACGAACTACACGATATTTGTGCTAGGCTTAGGATTGGGTCTTGTCCATCACATCATTCTCCTAATGATGTGATCCCGTTATCAATGACATCCAATGTCCATGGTCAGGAAACCGTAACCATCTATTGATCAACGAGCTAGTCAACTAGAGGCTTACTAGGGACATGGTGTTGTCTATGTATTCACACATGTATCTGAGTTTCCTATCAATACAATTATAGCATGGATAATAAATGATTATCATGAACAAGGAAATATAATAATAACTAATTTATTATTGCCTCTAGGGCATATTTCCAACAATTCGGACACCGGAAGTGTTCCGGATAGTTTCGATAAAACCGGAGTGCCGGAAGGGTTACCAGAACCCCCCGGGGAAGTGATGGGCCTTAGTGGGCTTTAGGGGAGAGAGAGAGGGCAGCGTCCAGGAGGTGGCGCCCCCCCTCCCAAGGGGAGTCCGTATAGGAGTAGGGTAAGGGGGCGCGGCCCCTCTTTCCCTCTCCCTCTCCCTCTCCTTCCTTATTCTCCTACTTGGACTAGGAAAGGGGGGAGCCGATTCCTACTTGGAGTAGGACTCCCCCCTTGGGCGCACCCCCTAGGGCGGGTCGGCCTCCTCCTCCCCTCCTTTATATACGGGGGAGGGGGCACCCCATAGACACACAAGTTGATCTTTAGCCGTGTGCGGTGCCCCCCTCCACAGTTTTACACCTTGGTCATATTGTCGTAGTGCTTAGGTGAAGCGCTGCGTCGATAACTTCATCATCACCGTCACCACGCCGTCGTGCTGACGAAACTCTCCCTCGGCCTCAACTGGATCACGAGTTCGAGGGACGTCACCGAGCTGAACATGTGCAGATCGCAGAGGTGTCGTGCGTTCGGTACTTGATCGGTTGGATCGCGAAGATGTTCGACAACATCAACCACGTTACTAAACGCTTCCGCTTTCGGTCTACGAGGGTACGTAGACACACTCTCCCCTCTCGTTGCTATGCATCTCCTAGATAGATCTTGCGTGATTGTAGGTAAATTTTTTGAAATATTGTGTTCCCTAACAATATTTTCGTAGTGCTTAGGCGAAGCCCTGCGAGAATCACTTCACCATCACCATGCCGTCGTGTTGACGGAACTCATCTACTACCTCGATGTCTTGCTGGATCAAGAAGGCGAGGGACATCACCGAGCTGAACGTGTGCCGAACTCGGAGGTGCCGTACGTTCGGTAATTGATCGATCAGAGCTAGAAGAAGTTCGACTACATCAACCGCATTGTTAAACGCTTCCGCTTACAGTCTTCGAGGGTACGTATACACACTCTCCCCCTCGTCGCTATGCATCTCCATGGATAGATCATTGCGTGTGCGTAGAATTTTTTTGTTTTCCATGCAAGGTTTCCCAAGAGTGGCATTGTCGGTGTCAAAACCGGCGGATCTCGGGTAGGGGGTCCCGAACTGTGCGTCTAAGGCGGATGGTAACAGGAGGCAGGGGACACGATGTTTTACCCAGGTTCGGGCCCTCTTGATGGAGGTAAAACCCTACGTCATGCTTGATTTATTCTTGATGATATGAGTATTACAAGAGTTGATCTACCACGAGATCTAAACCCTAGAAGCTAGCCTATGGTATGATTGTATGTTACCCTACGGACTAAAACCCTCCGGTTTATATAGACACCAGAGGGGGCTAGGGTTACACAAGGTCGGTTACAAAGGAGGAGATATACATATCCGTATTGCCTAGCTTGCCTTCCACGCCAAGTAGAGTCCCATCCGGACACGAGATGAAGTCTTCAATCTTGTATCTTCATAGTCCAATAGTCCGGCCAAAGGATATAGTCCGGCTGTCCGGAGACCCCCTAATCCAGGACTCCCTCAGTAGCCCCTGAACCAGGCTTCAATGACGATGAGTTCGGCGCGCAGTGTTGTCTTCGGCATTGCAAGGCGGGTTCTTCTCCAATTTTCAAGTGTTCGTAAAGCAGTGTCCGGTCCCATAAATGTTCGGACCTCTTGGCTTCTTTACCCAATAAGGGCTATCTCCCACGCGTTGAATGAATATGAGGCGCCAGGGTGTTTTTACATTCGCCCCCCTAGCCAGACAAATAAATTGTCTATTAAAGGGATGGGGATTCTTAGATCCGATCCATACCATCCTCCCCCAGCGAGAATCCATCAGAGCATGTTTCAGAAGGATCCATTCCAGCATGGCCGACCTCCGCAGCTCCTCCTCCCGCCCCCGTAGCCCTAAGCCCGGTGATTGAGAGAGGTGTTCAGTCCCACATAGTCGATTGGTCGAACTACAGACCAAGGGATTTCTCCCTCCGGCGTATATGGTGCCCGTCCGAGCCGGGCTCGCCACCTACAATGGCGGGGAGCAAGCGGAGAGCTTCCCCAGCCCCTCTACGGGGGAGCGGGTATGCCTTGTCCCCTGTCTATTAAGGGGACTCAGATTTCCAATTCATCCGTTCCTCCGCGGGCTCCTGGAGTTCTACGGCCTCCAATTACACAATTTTACCCCTGCCTCCATTCTACATATCGCCGGCTATGTTGCTCTCTGTGAGTTGTTCCTGGGCTGCGAGACTCACTTCGAGATGTGCAAAAGGCTATTTTGCCTCGTCCCTCGCACACAGAGGGGATCACTTTATCAAGTGGGCGGAGCCAAAATATGGCGCATCGCTGGTACCGGATACCTGTCCGGTACCCCGAAGAAGTCGTCCGAAGACTGACCTTCAGAATGGTTTTATATGGAGGACGTTCCCCTTTCGGACCCTGTTCAGCGGGGTCTTCTTGAGTTCAGCAATGCTCCTCTGAAGAAACGCCGAAGTTGGCGCCCACGGAGCCCCTGGTGGAAGACAATGGAGAAGTCCTCTACCTGATGAACCAGATTAAAGCACTGGATTAATCAGGATTGCCAATAATTGAAGTTATGTCGATTTGCATAATGCGGGGAGTGCAACCACTTCAATATCGTGGGCACCCCTTGTGGTGTTTTAACGGGGCGGATGATGCCACCCGCTGCGGGTGTAAGGGTCCGGACAATGCTGCCGCTTTAGCAAAAACTCTATCTGAATTGTTCAAGGGAGAGGAAGAGGAGTTCATCCGCATCAAGCCACGGGACGGATTCTCCATGTACAATCCTCCAAGCTAGGTAAGTTATATCTCCTTACTCCCATTTTTCCCGCATTATTTGTCGTAAGTATTCACCTTGCCACTTTGCGGCAGGAACTGCGAAAAGCCATAAAGGAGGTCAGCAGCCCTTCTCCACAACCAGAGGACCCTGACCGGGCCCTCGACTCCGGACTTGAAGAAGATCCGGTTATATTCGTGGAGCTGATAGACCGGCAGTTCTATCAGTTAAGTTGTGATGATGCCATGGTGGCCATTACGGCCGACTATCCCGGACTGCTTCCTGCATCGCACGTAAGAAAACCAAAAAATCCCAACTCCAAAAACTAGGATCCCCTTTTAGACACTTCACCTACCATATACATATGGCGTTTTTACAGGGAAGGCATTCGGGACGCCCTGCCGAATCTGCAGCAACTCGCCAACAAGAGGTACCGAGGCCGGGCAGGCCAAGAAGGAAGGCGGTCAGGACGGAGACGCCGGCGCAAAGGTATAGCAAAAACCCCGCTCCATGGTTGTCGTCTTTCTCAAAATGTAATGACGCCCGTGTTTCTTTAACAGAAAAAACGCTCGCCGGAATATGTCCGGCGATGTTACTAATCACGCTTCCACCAGTCGGGCGCCATGACCGGACATAGAGGCGGAAGCCGATATGGGGCGGGCGCCGGATCATCCCCCTACAGAGGATGCGGATAGATTATCCGCTACAAACTCAGAAGTGGAAAGCGCCATGAATCATAGGCGCCGTCGGGCCGTACTCTGTGACGCTTGTTTCTCACCAGAGGCATTTGATGCCTTCAATTCTGGAGAGGCGTACCTCCGTGCTGCTCAAGATGGTATAGCCAGAGCCACGGATCAGTATGTAAAGGATGTACGGGTAAGTAAATCTAATGATTTATATGTATCAGTAGCCCCTGAGACTTGAAATAGTTAGCAGAACTGATTTAAGGATCATCTTTATTGTGCAGGTTCTTACAGAGAAGAATACTAGGCTGTCACAAGAGCTAGAGGAATGCAAGGCCCAACTGTGAGCCGCTGTTGCCGCATTGCAGGAACCAAAAAAGTCACCCGCTGGTAACATTTACTTTAAAGAATGATGGTTACCATATAGTGCGTGGCATGGCTGCAGATCTAACAATAGATGTTGCAGATGAATCCGAAGAAAATTAGGAGGACCAGCATGTCGTGCGACAGCTAGAGGCTGGCAAACGCGTGCTGATTGAGGTTAGGCGGGAGAAAAACAATCTCCAAGACGCTAATATCAAGCTGAGCGTGGAACTAAAAGACGTTCGAGCCCAGCTTGCAGACTCCGAGAAGGAGAATAAGCGGCTTCGGCGCGGCATTTTCAATAAGTGCTTGAACGAATCCTTTTGAAGGAGTTCGACGAAGAAGCCGACTAACAGCGTTATGTCTGTAGGTATGCTGACGGGTCGTCCCGCGGGGGAAATGCCCGGGTCTGCGGGTGATCTTCTATCCGAGCTCTCACATCTACACGAACAAGTTTGGCAGGTGATGCAAGGTGTTGCCCAGGCCTTGTGGCCATCCGTCTCCCTGCCAGAGGGCATTGTAGAGCTTACGGAGAAGCTCAAGGGAGCACGGCGGCGCTTCTGATTATGGAAGATATCGGCCTGCCGACAAGGTGCCAGAGAAGCCTGGGCCATGGTGAAGACGCGGTATACCAAGGCTGACCCAAATCACATGGCCGAGGTCGGACCTATGGGGCCCAACGGAAAATAGATCCCCGTTAGCTTAGTTTATGGGCAAGTAGAATTAGCCGCAAAGTATTCCCAGCAGGACTGTAGGCTAGACCACCTGTTGGATGGTATAGAAGAGGAATTTAGTCAGTCTGCATGACTATGTAATTAAACTGACATGTATAATGCCTTCTAGCCGGATTGTAGATCATTTGTCTTGGCGGACCTTTTCGCTTCAACCTCGGGACCCGATAGTCCGGAGTGTATCCGAATACCTGCTCAGTTATATAAGAACCGGGGTATGCGTGGATACCAGGCGTAGGGGTCATTAATGCTTGAACGGACAAGTGCCCAACTAGTTATGTTATATTACATGGGTAGTAAGAAACATCTTCCAGAGAGAATAGTTCCGTTAAGGGTTCCTTTCCCTGGGTATGCATGCCCTAAAGTGCATGTCCGGACTGCGATAAGAAACGCAGGAAAAAAACATCTGGGGGCAGATATGGTAAATAAAAAATCATCTTTTGTTCACCGACCGAATATTCCCTTAAGAACGCTAGCTTTCGGCTTCACCCAGTCTGAGGTACACATCCGGCTGACCCGACAGTAACAATCGCAGAGGTGCTCCCCTTATGCCCTAGCCGAATTAATGGGAACGTAGGGCATAAATACAAGAGCCAGGCAACCCAGCTTGGCCAAAACTTAAGTCATATCGATGCATATAATGGCGAAAAAAAGGTACATGCGGAAGTATAACACATGTGCGGGGCATGAGGCCCAGATAAATAATTAAGCTTCTGTGAAAGAAGCCCCCAGGTATGATGAGCGCGGCTAGCGCATCTATAATGTGCAAGCGAGGCACAAGTTGGCCCTTGAAGGCCTAGAGAAAAAATAAAAGAAAGAAAGAAAAACAAGACAGATAATGTATATGCAAAAAATGGTAAGAGGAAGGGGACAAACATAGAGTCCGGCGCTAGGAGTAGAATCTTTGGAGCCTGGCCGCATTCCATGGGTTCGGCTCGAGTCGATTAGTCGATGCATCCCGTAGTCGGTACGCTCCACCGGTCAGAACTTGGTCAATAATGAAGGGACCTTCCCATTTGGGCTCGAGCTTGTTCTTTTTCTTATCCGGCAGGCGTAGAACTAGTTCGCCAACGTTATAAGTTTTGGCCCGTACTTCTCTGCTTTGGTACCTGCGAGCCTGTTGCTGATAAAATGCGGAACAGGCTTTTGCTACATCGTGCTCCTCCTCCAGGGTGTCCAGACTGTCCTGTCGATCGAGCCCGGCTTCTCTTTCTTCGTACATGCGCACCCGAGGTGAGTCATGAATTATGTCATAGGGCAAGACTGCCTCTACGCTGTACACCATAAAGAAGGGTGTATATCCGGTACTACGATTCGGCGTGGTCCGCAGCCCCCAGAGTACGGAGTCGAGCTCCTCTACCCAGTGCGTGTTAGACTCCGTTAAGGAACACACTAATCTGGGTTTAATGCCGCTCATTATAAGACCGTTTGCTCGCTCAACTTGGTCGTTGGTTTGTGGGTGATAGACTGAAGCATAATCGAGCTTGATGCCCATTTTGCTGCACCAGAGTTTTACCTCATCGGCAGTGAAGTTCGTGCCGTTGTCAGTGATGATGCTGTGGGGGACCCCATAACGGTGTACGACCCCAGATATGAAGTCTATCACTGGTCCGGATTCGGCTGTTTTAACAGGTTTGGCCTCTATCCATTTGGTGAATTTATCCACCATGACCAGTAAGTATTTTTTCTTGAGGGTTCCCCCTTTAAGGGGTACAACCATGTCAAGCCCCCAGACCGCGAAGGGCCATGTAATGGGGATTGTTTGGAGGGCGGTGGGTGGCATGTGGCTTTGATTTGCAAAGAGCTGGCAACCGGCGTAACGTTAGACCAAGTCATGTGCATCTGCCCAGGATGTTGGCCAATAGAATCCTGTACGGAAGGCCTTGCTTAGAAGAGCCCGGGCTGCGGCGTGGTGACCGCTGAGTCTGGCGTGGATTTCTGCCAAAAGGTTCCGCCCTTCCTCTTCGGAGATGCACCTTTGAAGGACTCCGGTAGTGCTTTTTTATACAGTTCTCCCTCATGGACCCTGTAGGCCTTAGATCGCCGCACTATGCAGCGTGCCTCATTTTGGTCCTCCGGAAGTTCCTGCCTAGTTAGGTAGGCCAGGAATGGTTCTGTCCACGGGGCTATGATGGCCATTATTACGTGGGCTGAAGGCGTTATTTCGGTGGCGGAGCCTCCGATTGTGTCAGAGTGTTCGGTATTGGGCATTTTGGCCAGGTCCAGACTATTGTTACCGGTGTCCCCTTCCCATACTACGGATGGCTTGAACAACCTCTCCATAAATATGTTGGGGGACCGCATCGCGTTTTGCACCGATGCGGGCAAGGATATCCGCCGCCTGATTGTTTTCCCGAGCCACATGGTGAAATTCGAGCCCCTCGAACCGATCTGACATTTTTAGGACGGCATTTTGGTAGGCCGCCATTTTTGGATCCTTGGCGTCAAAGTCTTCATTATTTGGGATACTGCGAGGTTTGAATCCCCACGCACCTCCAGGCGTTGAATGCCCATGGAGACTGCCATCCGAAGACCATGCAACAGAGCTTCGTATTCGGCTGCGTTGTTGGAGTCTGTATACAATATTTGCAGTACATACTGAACGGTATCTCCGGTTGGGGATGTCAGGTTGATACCAGCCCCTAGACCAGCCAGCATTTTAGAACCGTTGAAGTGCATGATCCAATTGGAGTATGCGCCGTACTCTTTAGGGAGTTCGGCCTCCGTCCATTCGGCGACAAAGTCGGCCAATACTTGCGACGTAATGGCTCGTCGAGGTTTGTATGTTATGTCGAACGGGAGGAGCTCAATGGCCCATTTAGCAATCCAGCTCATAGCGTCGCGGTTGTTTATAATATCATTAAGTGGCACTTCCGAGGCTACTGTAATCAAACACTCTTGAAAGTAGTGTCGCAGCTTCCGAGATGCCATGAATACCGCATAGGCTATCTTTTGATAATGTGGGTACCGTGATTTGCATGGAGTGAGGACAGTGGATACATAGTATACCGGCTTTTGAAGAGGGAATTTATGTCCGTCAGCTTCTCGTTCGACGATGAGCACTGCGCTTACAACTTGATGAGTTGTCGCAATGTACAATAGCATTGGTTCGCCGATGTTTGGCGCGGCCAGGATTGGGTTGGTTGCCAAAATGGCCTTTATTTCTTCCAATCCGACTGTGGCAGCGTCCGTCCACTCGAAGTGTTCGGTGTGCCGAAGGAGGCGATAAAAGGGGTAAAGCCTTTTCTCCTAAGCGGGAGATAAAGCGGCTTAGAGCCGCCACGCATCCAGTTAACTTCTGGATTTGTTTGAGGTCTGTTGGGGCAGCCAACTGTGATAAAGCTCGGATTTTGGCCGGATTAGCTTCAATGCCTCTACTGGAGACGATGAAACCCAGGAGCTTTTCGGCTGGTACACCGAAAACGCATTTTTCCGGATTGAGCTTGATGTCGTATGTTCAGAGGTTGTCGAATGTGAGCCTCAAGTTGTCTATCAAAGAGTCGACGTGTTTGGTTTTGAGGACCACATCGTCTACGTATGCCTCTACTGTTTTGCCAATTTGTTTCTCCAGACATGTCTGAATCATGCGCTGATATGTTGCACCGGCGTTTTTTAGCCCAAAAGGCATTGTGTTGAAACAGAAGGGACCGTATGGTGTGATGAATGCCGTTGCGGCTTGGTAGGA
Source organism: Triticum aestivum (assembly GCF_018294505.1). Taxonomy (NCBI): domain Eukaryota; kingdom Viridiplantae; phylum Streptophyta; class Magnoliopsida; order Poales; family Poaceae; genus Triticum; species Triticum aestivum. The sequence continues at coordinate 331,610,154 of NC_057806.1, read as the reverse complement.
CTCCGCCATCTTGATTTGGTGGTAACCGGAGTATGTGTCGAGGAAACACAATGACTCGTGTCCTGCGGTAGCATCAATAATTTGATCGATGCGGGGGAGGGGGAAGGGATCCTTTGGGCAAGCTTTATTGAGGTCCTTGAAATCGACACAAAGGCGCCAGGATTTATCCTTCTTTGGTACCATCACCAAGTTTGCTAGCCAGTCCGGGTGTTTTATTTCTCTGATGAATCCGGTCTCCAATAACTTGGCTAGTTCCTCTCCCATGGCCTGTCTCTTAGGTTCGGAGAAACGCCGAAGAGCTTGCTTAACCGGCTTGAATCCCTTTAGGATATTGAGACTATGCTCGGCCAGCCTGTGTAGGATTCCTGGCATGTCTGAGGGATGCCAGGCGAATATGTCCCAACTCTCGCGCAGGAACTCGCGTAGTGCGGCATCCACGGAGGGGTTTAACTGTGCCCCAATGGAGGCTGTTTTTGTAGGTCCGTTGGGTGGACTTGGAATTTGACTATTTCATCCGCTGGTTTAAAAGAGGTGGACTTGGATCTCTTATCGAGGATCACGTCGTCCCTGTCCACTGTGGAGCGTAGCGTGGTTAATTCCTTGGCCGAGAGGGCTTCGGATAATGCCTTGAGGGCCAGTGCGGCTGTTTTGTTTTCGGCGTGGAGTGCTATGTCCGGATCACTGGCGAGGGTGATGATTCCGTTGGGCCTGGGCATTTTGAGCTTCATGTACCCATAATGGGGTACGGCTTGGAAGATCATGAACGCCTCACGTCCTAAAAGGGCGTGCTATCCACTACTGAACTAGGCCACTTGAAATGTAATTTCTTCGGACCTATAGTTCTCTGGCGTACCGAATACCACATCTAGTGTGATTTTCCCAGCGCATCGTGCCTCCCGACTGGGTATGATTCCCCTGAAGGTTGTGCTACTTTGCTCAATGCGGTTCCAGTCTATTTCCACTTTTTGAAGAGTTTCCTCATATATGAGGTTTAATCCGCTGCCGCCGTCCATGAGTACTTTGGTGAGTCGAAAGCCATCCACAATTGGACTGAGGACCAGTGCGGCTGGTGCTCGGGCTGTTCAGAATTTAGGTTCGTCACTGGCACTGAAGGTAATAGCCGCGTCACTCCATGGATTTGTTGCTGCTACGTGGCAGATTTCGGCCATGCTGCGGAGTGTTCGCTTGCGCCTATTATTTGACGCGAAGGTCTCAAAGACTGTTAACACCGTATTGTTATCCACGGGATGGTGCTCTGTGGCATTTGGGATAAGAATATCCTCACCACTTTTGGCCACCCGCCGGAGTATCCAACATGCTCTAAGGCCGTGCGTTGGTATTGTATCTGTTGTACTATCAATTTTGCAGGGTCCGTTAAGCCATCCCTCCAGTACGGTTCCATGCCTTGTAGAGGGTTTTTGTTTCTTTGCAACTATCTCGGGTGTCTTATGATAGTGCACCCTTTTACTTCGGACTGGGTGTATATTCGGAGCCGGATTATCCCAAAATTTCGTTTCGATTTTCCAGGCGCTTTCCATCGCACAGTACTTTCGTACTATGGACGCCAAGTCAGTGAAGCGTGATATGTCACGGTGACTTAAGGCGTTAATGATTCCCTTGTCCGTGCAATTATTGCAGAAAAGTGAGATTGCATCTTCCTCGCGACAGTCCTTAACCTTGTTCATCACAAGGAGGAATTTGGCCCAATAATGATGTACTATTTCATGGGGCTCTTGCCTGATGTGGGAAAGATCGTTTATGTCTGGGTGGGTGGGTGGATTTTAGTCCGAACCCCTACCCGATCTGAGACCAGGGGCCGAGGAGTTTCCAATCTTGGAAGTTCGGGTTCCAGAGTGCTGCCCGATAAGTCTGGCCCACTGCCTGATTCTAGGTTCAGGGCTTGGGTGATGTCCTCCCATAAGCGGGTATCCGGCTCGTAGAGCTCAGGAATCCGGACATAGTTAGTCCTCAAAATAGAGGAAGAGTTGATGCATTGTTCCTCCACCGCCGCAACGTGATGGGTGACCGATGGAGAGTTAATCTCCCTTTTGATTGGGTTTAAGCCCAATCCGGTCATAGTCCATAGCGACTCCCAAGGCGGCGATGCAATCAAAGAGTTGGTTTAGGGAAAAGAGCTCCATTGGATCCATCTGCTCGGCGAATTCCGAGCCGATGTGGAGGCTGTTTTTGATGACCCGAGAAGTCATCGTCGGTGCAGTGGCCGAACAGGCAGTCATGCCGAAACTACCTAGCCGGAGAGTTTGGCCGACAGCCAGAGCTCCCTGGGAGGTAATGTTGTTTTAAACAACAAGATGAGTCATCCTTCCTTATGGCAACGTCACAGAGGAACTCTCAATGAAAGCACCAATGTCGGTGTCAAAACCGGCGGATCTCGGGTAGGGGGTCCCGAACTGTGCGTCTAAGGCGGATGGTAACAGGAGGCAGGGGACACGATGTTTTACCCAGGTTCGGGCCCTCTTGATGGAGGTAAAACCCTACGTCCTGCTTGATTTATTCTTGATGATATGAGTATTACAAGAGTTGATCTACCACGAGATCGGAGAGGCTAAACCCTAGAAGCTAGCCTATGGTATGATTGTATGTTACCCTACGGACTAAAACCCTCCGGTTTATATAGACACTAGAGGGGGCTAGGGTTAGACAAGGTCGGTTACAAAGGAGGAGATATACATATCTGTATTGCCTAGCTTGCCTTCCGCGCCAAGTAGAGTCCCATCCGGACACGAGACGAAGTCTTCAATCTTGTATCTTCATAGTCCAACAGTCCGGCCAAAGGATATAGTCTGGCTGTCCGGAGACCCCCTAATCCAGGACTCCCTCAGGCATCATGAGCCAGGTCTATGCGTAGATGATATGCACGAGTAGAACACAAAGAGTTGTGGGCAGTGTTAGTCATACTGCTTACCACCAAGAGGGGGAGAGTGAGCTAGGTCCATGCAACGTCTTATTTTGATTTGGCGGTATTGTGGGATGAAGCGGCCCGAACCAACCTTACATGTCCACGCACATGAGACCGGTTCCACCGACTGACATGCAACTAGTTTTGCATAAAGGTGGCTGATGGGTGTCTGTTTCTCCTACTTTATTTGAATTGAATTTGACTGCGGCCGGTCCTTGAAGAAGGTTAAAACAGCAAACTTGACGAAACACCGCTGTGGTTTTATGCGTAGGTAAGAACGGTTCTTACTAGAAGCCCGTAGCAGCCACGTAAAACTTGCAACAACAAAGTAGAGGATGTCTAACTTGTTTTCGGGGAATGTTGTGATGTGATATGGTCAAGACATGATGTGATAAACGTTATTGTATGAGATGATCATGTTTTCTAAGATATCTGACAACCGGCAGGAGCCTTATGGTTGTCTCTTTATTGTATGAGATGCATACGCCATGTAATTGCTTTATTTTATCGCTATGAGTTAGCAATAGTTGTAGAAGCAATAGTTGGCGAGACGACCACGACGCTACGATGGAGATCAAGGTGTCAAGCTGGTGACGATGGAGATCATGACGATGCTTTGGAGATGGAGATCAAAAGCACGAGATGATGATGGCCATATCATGTCACATATTTTGATGGCATGTGATGTTTATCTTTTATGCATCTTATTTTGCTTAGTATGGCGGTAGCATTATAAGATGATCCCTTCACTAAATTTCAAGATAAAAGTGTTCTCCCCGAGTATGCACCGTTGCGAAAGTTCATCGTTTTGAGACACCACGTGATGATCGGGTGTGATAGACTCTACGTTCACATACAACGGGTGTAAGCCAGATTTACACACACGGAATAATTGGGTTAAACTTGACGATCCTAGCATGTACAGACATGGCCTCGGAACACTGGAGACCGAAAGGTCAAACATGAATCATATAGTAGATATGATCAACATAGAGATGTTCACCATTGATGACTACCCCATCTCACGTGATGATCAGACATGGGTTAGTTGATTTGGATCATGTATCACTTAAATAACTTGAGGGATGTTAATTTAAGTGGGAGTGCATTAGTAATTTGAAATTGAACTTAAATTTATCATGAACTTAGTCTTAATAGTTTTTGCATATCTATATTGTAGATCAATAGCTCGCGATTTAACTCCCTTATTATTTTGATATGTTCCTAAAGAAAACTAAGTTGAAAGATGATAGTAGCAATGATGCGGACTGGGTCCGTGATCTGAGGATTATCCTCATTGCTGCACAGAAGAATTTAAGTGATACTTCAGGGGTGCCAGTTCTCAATTTTGTCTACTTTTAGTCATCTGATGACAAAGGGGGGATTTGAGTTAGTTTTTAAGCGGGGTCTTGCCTGGGATGTTTTTGCTTTAGTTACAACTCTCGTTCTTCTGTGGTTTTTATTTGTGTTGAGTTGTAATCTTAAGTCCATTGGTAGTCTGACGCTTTTGAACTGCCTTACATGCATGCTTTACCATAAATATTATATTTATGCATGCATGCCGAATTTCATCACACATCATTTCTTTATCGTGCATCGCAATTTCTTCATATCATATGATTAGTGCATGATTGGATTCCAAGATATAGGGGGATATCTCCACAAATTCATCCTGCCATGTGCATTTGCAATTCAAAGCAAATTCATCAATATGCACATCTTCAGGTGTAGTTCCTCTATATCATGTAATCGAATCTTCATACACTATACTTACAGTTCCCACTATTTAGCCTCGTTAAAAACTAAACCAATTTGTCATCAATCGCCAAAAAGGGGGAGATTGTAAGTGCATCTAGTGCCCCTTAGTGGTTTTGAAGTATTGAAGACAAATGGGAAGGGACTAATCTATTTGTGAGTGTACACATGAGTTATAGTCCATGAAGATTTGGTTTAACCGATGAAAGATGACCCCTAAAATGTATTGCTTCAAGTGAAGAATTTTGAGCGTCCTTTGAAGAAACTGATGTGAAGAATTGGAAGCTTGAAGACTTTGTTTTTCGTAGTTTCTTTCTTCTTATTTTGAGTCATAGGAAACACTGAATTGTTAAAGGGAGTTTAGGTAATACATTGACGTATTTCCAAAGTGATGTTCAATACCTACAACTACCTATTTCTTCAAGTTGAAGACTTTGGAAATCTCCTGCGGTGCACTCGAGTTCATCTACGACAAAGACGAAGTCTTCTGGTCATTAACGAAATTGGTCTACCTGAGGAGTTACGATTTCGCTAGTGCGATCTGCCTACCGTGAGGAAATTGAGAGCCCCAACGAATTTGAGAGTTCAAATTTCCAACTATTGTTGTGCGAGTGCCTGTTGTCGAGTGGATCCTTATCCTGACAACGGTCTTGTCCGAAGGGGGCATTTATGACAATTCATGTCAGGTTACCCCTGGCTATAAATAGCCGCCCCCACAACCATTTGTTGGTTGGCTGCTCCAAGAGAGAGATTTACACTCGTCGTTTGAGAGCAGCCCATCCTCTAATGACTGTGTGAAAACCCAAGTGAGGAAAAACCCAACCAGAGTCAAAGTGATTGAACATCACTAAAAAGATTGATCTGTGTGATCTGACGCATGTTACCTTTGAAGACTGTCATTCTTCCAGATGGTTAGGCGTCATGTTTTGAGCATCCAAGAGTCACTGGGGATTGCCGGTGAACAAGTCTGTGAAGGTTTTGGAAGATGACCTTGAAGACTTACCATGAATGATTGAGCGAGGTCTACAGTGACCTTAGCTCAAGGAGAATGCGGTGAAGACTAAGTGTCTTCTGGGTTAAATCTCAAGCCGCTCCAACCAGACGTTCAGTTGATGCAGCAACTGGAACTGGTCTACCAAATCATCGTGTCATCATAGAGCCAACCTGGTTTCAAATCCTCAACCCTTTTCTTTCAGTATTTCCGCTGGTGAAGAATTTGTGATCTACATTCTGAAGAATTTGACCGAAGACTTTCATCTTAATGCCCTTCATTTCTCCAGTTCATCTCATGTATGCCTGAATGCCTATATGATTGCATGTTTTTCACCTGCATCTATCTTGTATGCATGTTGATTTAGTTTGCCTCTATTTATATCTCTTCACACTTGTGTTCGTCAAATTCATCAGAGTTTGACGAATTTCTAAAAATCCCCCATTCACCCCCAGGAGATGACTTGCGCTTTCAAACCTTCGTACCATGAAAAATCGTATTGAATCTCCAGGGTTTTTGACCTCCGTAGATATGTACCTTTTGTAAAATCAAAAACATGTAGAAAATAACAAGTGACATTCGGCACTAGATTAAAAGGTTAGTCTAAAAAATAATATTAAATGCTATAAAAAGTATACAAAAGTGATATTACAATAGCATGAAACAATAAAAAATTATAGATACATTTGAGACGTATCAGCATCCCCAATCTTATTCACTTCTCGTCCTCGAGTATGTAGATGATAAACAAAGATATTTTTTGATGTGCAATGCTACCTAGCATAAGCTTTATCAAATGGTTTAGTGTGTTTGTGAACTCACAATAAAAGTAATTCAAGGCGATAATGTGTAATTGATAACAAGCAAGTAACATCAAAATGTGCAAACAAAATTACTCTTGCTTTTCACTAATCACATCCAAACATCTTATAATAACACAACCTAGAGCATCATTTAAGTAACTAAATCCATGATGTGACCTTTTTAACTACTCGGCACTTTTCTTAATTTCCGAGCCACAAGCCTTGATCCTCACACTTAGATGGCAAATAGAATGACGATGGAGGTTATATAAGAAGAAGAAAACTAAGAAAGTCTCACACCAATGCAGCTGGTTGTTAGACAATGGAGAGACCTTACAATACATATTATTGCGAGGAGTAGGGATTGCCAATGAGGAACAAGTAAAGCCGACTCCTTCATTTGAAACATTTCTCTCACAACCCGAAAGATCGTCGTCTCTGGCTCAGAAGAAAATGTGTCGAAACACAAAGAGATTTATCTCAACTCTAAATAGGGTAGGTTTTGGTTAAGCATCACAACAGACATAAGTCTCAAAATACTTATACCCCTCTTAATAGTGTGGTGGTCCTATGACTCAAAGAAGAAAAACTAAAGGAGTGGCTTCCCTCAACTAGACTAGTGTGTTCTCGAAATACTTATACCTCGTTGGTGATAGTGGTGGAGGGCTCTTTTACATCTTCATTCTATTCACCCCTCCTCTACTGAACTACCTCCCCTAGCCTCCAGATTTCTCCATTGTCAACACGTCCTATCTCACATCTGGCGTCCACTATCAATAAGATAGGCAAGGGACTCACCCCTTTGTCCCCTGATAGTCATAGGTAGCTACCACATCCTTCATGGCTAGTATTGGGTGTCCCTCATACTAGGGGAGCCGACGAGCTCTATTAGTGGTCATCTTTGGCGTTGTCCTCATCGTGGTTCTCCTTAGCGTCGATATTGTCTCTGCCATGGCCAGGGGTGCCCACATAAATAATCCCTCCTTGGTTTCTATCAGATCGGATCTCCCTTCCCTCTCCTCATCTTTCCATGGAAGACGTGGTCATGGACCTGTCTGGCCTCCTGTTCTGCTTATTCTTTCATTTTGAGTCCCAATAAAAGCCCGATTTCTCCTCCTGTCCTCTAGGGGTCATATCCATAATCCTTCCCTCTATGTTGAGTTTCATTTTTGGGTGCTTTATCCTCTTCTCCCCGTTGTTCGAAACGGGTAGGTTCTGAGGTGATGCATGTTGTCATCCCCCTCTTATGCGGGGTCTCTTTTCTCCTTTGGTGGTATTTCTCACCAATTTTATGCATCAAAGGAAAGCCTTCCTCAAATAATGTTGAGCTTGGTTGGCTCTTGCTCTTCCTTTTTAACCTCCAGTCCGGAGGTCCGCTAGGTGTCTGGGGGTTCAACAACCATCAAATTTTGGTAGAGGCATTGCTCAACCAACGATTGGAGTTGTCAGCCCGGCCAAGGGCGTTCTTTTAATGCCGAAGCATGTGCACCAACATCATCCGTCACTTCTTTAGTCTCAACCTCTAGATCCGATGTTGTGAGATCAACTGGAGGTCCTTTCCCTAATGTTCCTCTTCACTTGCTAGTGGCAGCCGGTGTGCGAGCTCGGCCATGGCGACTCCTCCTTGGCGGCACTGAAGCGACATTTGGCGAGCGTGTGCTACCTCGTGTGTGGCATAGCATCCCCAGAAGACGTTATTCTTCGCATGATGTTTTTCTTGAGGACAACTTACCAGGTCATGCCCCAGGGTGATATCTCCTTTCTATTTCTCATTTTTGTATGCCCTGCTATATTCCCAATGTGTGTAATCTTTTGTGGGCCATGTTTGGACCACTACTTAGTAATGAAAGCATAATTTGCCCATTTTTGGTGACAGTAGGTAGGGGTGGGGCCATATTGGTCAGATTTGGCTCATGAGTTCATCATAGATTTTGAGAGGGGGGGGGGGGGTTCATACCTCATGGTGGACCAAACCCTCTCAACACTCCACTATAGTGCTCTGTTGAGTGAATGCCTGTTGAGAAGCTTAGGTCATACATTTCCAGCTAATTAGAATACAACCATGAAGGTGGGGTTCGAATGCCATACAACTATTTATTCTGGTAAGTAGGATTGGAATGTAGTCCCTTTTTATTGGATTCGCCGCTCCGTTAAGTTAAATTCAAAGTAGGTGTGGACTCCTTCATTTGGGTTCTACTCTCCAATGGATTTATTTCATATTTGGCCTTCCTCTGACTATGTTTTTAAACTTGTCTCATCTTTAACTTGTTGGCCATGGCTTGTTGATTGACCTTTTGTTGAATTGGCTTAACTTTCATAATTCACTATGTTAGATGCCACCCTAGACTCTCGAGTAGAACTAATTATTCTCATGACACAATATTCAATTGTAGATGTTACTTTGAAAGAGAAGGACAAGACCAAGTTGTTGCTATTTGAACATAAATACAATATGGCAAACTGACCTGATTGTCAAACCTGGTTCTATTCTACTTAGCAGTGCAGGCATTAAGTTCAGTACGCTAGTATGTTTTGGAGGTTTGTCCCTATTATGACATGGCTATGCGTGCCATTTCTCAGTGTCTTTTGAATTGCATGAACTAAAAAGCATAGGAAAGAAAATAACAATGATTGAATGATGTAATGGTTTCCTACAGAGTTTGAACATTTACAAAGGGCGTTTTTGGATGACTTGGTAAAACAAATACATGCATCTTGAAGGAATAAGAGCATCTATAACTGGACTGTGAAAATTTAACCCTTTATACGTCTGCACACATGTCCAGACGTGTCCGATTCAAGCCTCATTTGCCCATGCATACAACCATTCCCTCGCGATTGGTAGGGATAGATAAAGAAAAATAAAAATAAAGTGATACTGGATGAGTCAAATCCTATAAGACGAATGCCCGGAACACCCGGCCGCCTCCATATATGAGCTAGATATACGAGGATTGACGGACACACATTTGAGCTAGATATACGAGGATTGACGGACACATATATGAGGAGTCCAGTCGGATGCCTTTTTTCTTTTTTTCTTCTATTTGGACCGTCCATGCGGACATACAGGGGCAAAGTGGGGATCCGATTGCAAATGCTCTAGAGAGAGATAATACATGAAAAATGGATGGGAAAATGAGGTTTCGTCCGTTTTGTTCTCGGCACGTGAATTGTGCTGTGTAATTTGGCGTATGAATTGGAATCTTCCAAAGTCAGAACACGCTAGTCTAGTTAAGGGAAGCCGCTTCTTCAGTTTTTCTACTGTCAGCGTGAAGAGAGGTGGTGTGGTGGTGGGGGGCGGCGGATAGATCTTGACCGACGCCACACGGCCGGACGCCGACAAACACCCTACAAATCAGGACACCACCACCTCCCTGCCGGAGTCGTCGGAGCTTCGCAGGGCAGGGCACCTCCCCGTTCTCACTCCACCATCACCACCCCCAGATCCCCTCTTCCTCGCTGCCGACACCCACCCACCAACGAACCAGCCACAGCGCCCCCGCGCGTCCGCGGCGGCGGTCACACCACAAGCCGCCGCCATGTCGCCGCCCTCCACCGCCCCGCCGCCGCCCTCCGCCCCGGCGGCCACCAAGCCGCGCCCGCGCCACCCCCTGGGGCTGGACTCCCTCGCCTCCACCAGCCGGCCCCTCTTCGCCGCGGCCCGCCGGTCCCCGGTCGCCACGCTCGCCTGCGCCATCGCCCTCCTCGCGCTCATCATGTACGGCGAGGACGCGCGCACCATCGCCGAGCTCTCCATCGACGACTACCTCTACCCGGACGCCGACATCTACAACGTCTCCGGCCTTCCCCCCATCGAGCTGCCCCCGCCCACCTGCGACCTCGCCCACGGCCGCTGGGTCTTCGACAACGAGTCCCTCCCCCTCTACCGGGAGAAAGAGTGCAACTTCCTCACCAAGCAGCTCACCTGCCTCGCCAACGGCCGCAACGACGATTTGTGGCAGTACTGGCAATGGCAGCCCAACAACTGCTCCCTCCCCACGTATGCTCGACTCTCGATCGCTTCGTTTCATTTTCCCTCTTGGTCAGATCTGCAACAAACACCTCCTTAGATATTTCATGGCTGATCAATTAGATGGTTTGGTTGGTGAATCGTGGATGGATTCGATCAGGTTCGACGCCAGGAGGTTCATGGAGAGGATGAGGGGGAAGCGGCTCATGTTCGTGGGGGACTCGCTCAACAGGAACCAGTTTTACTCGCTGGTGTGCATGGTGCAGTCCATCTTGAGCAAGGGGAGGAAGAAGGTGGTCAAACGGGGATCAAACACCATCTTCCACGCCAAGGAGTACCGCGCCACGCTCGAGTTCTACTGGGCGCCATTCCTTGTCGAGTCCAACTCTGACGACCCCAATATCCACAGCATCGAGCACCGGATCATACGGCCCGAGAGGATCGAGGGACACGCCCAGTATTGGAGGGGTGTGGACTACCTCATCTTCGACACCTACATCTGGTGGATGAACACCGCCGACATCAAAGTTCGGTCAGTCAGTCCGCCGACCATCTCTGTAAACATTTTAACCACACTATTGTATCTGCTTGAACTGCATGCTAAAGGTAGCTCTTCTGTTTGAATTTCTGCAGGAGGCCAGATTCAAGGTCTTGGTCGGAGCACGACGAGGTGCCGAGGATCGAGGCATATGGCCGGGTGCTCAAAACGTGGTCGGACTGGCTGAATGAGAATGTCGATCCGGCGCGGACATCCGTCTTCTTCATGACAATTTCTCCTATTCACATCAGGTGATTAAAAGTTGCATTTGTGATGATTTTTTCCTGCCATATGAGTAATGGTGGTTCATTAAGGTCCCCGATAACTTGTTTAGGTCCTAGAGCAATTTTACGACAATGCAACAATCTTCATTGCTTTGGACTACTGTCTGTGCAATAGGACACCAAACCTAAGCTTAATAATTAAAAATGTTCGTTAAGTCCCAGTCGCGTTCTAGAGAAGCAAGCTACCCTCTTTCTAGTGTGAAGGTCACAATGTCATTGTCCATCACAAGATGTGGTCAAATGGAGCTCATCTGTTAGGTTTGCTCATGACCCACTAGGAACAAAACTGGCCTAATTTCTGGCTCTTATAGTGAGCATGGCAACTGGCAAGTCAATTTCACACTGGACCTTTGAAACCTCCGTACGGTGTTATACGCTTGGTATCGGCACTTAATATTTACAAGAATTTCCAAACCTTAGTAATGAACCAGATGGATTTGAAAGCTCAGTTTGAAATGTCTTGATGTACCTCTGGAGATTCACATGCTAACTGAAACCATTTAATAAAGGGAAAGAAACGCCCATAGTATGCCTTTAAAGATCTCTACAAATTTCTTTGTGGGCCCGGCTACCAAATAGAAGATTGAAAAGCATCATTTGGTACAACAACAAAAGGCGGACTGTTTCACATGGGTGTGTGGTACAGGGTGTGATGGAAGTGGGTGGCACCTTGTGCACCACAACAAAGCAATATGCATTACTAGGTTTTGACTAGTGAATACCCTCCAGAAAAGAAAAAAGGAGTTCCCTACTGTATCTGGATTGTCATCTCATTGTTTATTGATGTCTACACATGTAAGGTAAGGTGTGGTGTATGTCAAGCATGGATGAACTCACGTTGCAGCATTTTAGCTCTTGAAACAGCATTACACACAGTAACATGAGGCAATCATATCTCTCCTCGGTAACCTCCACCACCGTAGTAATCTCTTCTGGAACCAGCCATCACCGCAGCTTAGGACAGTCAGCAATACGGTGCCCAAGGCCACCACATGACGCACATCCCTTTACACCACTCGCCTTTGCGATAGCCTCAGCATCCTCCAGTGGGTCAACTAGCTCAGCGAGCACTGGTGGTATTCTTTGCTTCGCTTCCTTGAGCAGATGCTTCAGGTCAAGAAGCGTAGTCTCTGTCTGGTTCTTGTTGATGAATGTAGTTGCTATTCCAGTTTTCCCATATCGGCCAGTTCGACCAATCCTGTGGACATAGTTCTCTATCTCGGCAGGCATATCGTAGTTAATCACATGCTGGATATCAGGGAAATCAAGACCCTTTGAGGCAACATCAGTAGCTACCAAAACATCCTTCTTTCCATTCTTGAAGAACTCAATCGCACTCTGTCTTTCCTCCTGATCTTTTCCTCCATGGATTGCAACTGTTTCAACACCCTTTAGAAGAAGATACTCATGGATGTAGCCAACATCAGCTTTGTTTTCACAAAATATAATAGCTGGGGGTGGAGTCTTTTGAAGGCACTCAAGGAGGTATATAATTCTGGCATCTTCCTTGACATACTCAACTTCTTGAATGACATCAAGATTTGCTGCTCCAGCTCTTCCAACATTGACAACAACTGGCTTCACGAGGGCGCTCATTGCAAAGTTCTGAATCTTCTTCGGCATAGTGGCAGAAAAAAGAAGGGTTTGCCTTGGTGCCTTGAAATTATCTTTTACCTTGAAATGGTTAAGAATCTCCCGAATGTCATCCTCAAACTCAAGATCAACAAGCCTATCAGCTTCATCTAATGTTACATACCTGTGCAAATCAAGAAAGCGCTATTAAGAAATTTGAAAACTGCATGCACTGCTTTTTAAAGGCACTGACAGGTTCTACTTGCATTTAAAAGAAGTGGTTATCTCCTACGTAATTGGGGGGGGGGGGGGGGGTATGTGATATATCTCTTGGTACTGCAGCAGTGGGTCAACATCTAGGATCAGAATGGTTCTACCAAGCCAATCTATATATTTTCCTACAGAGTTTGATTACTTACCAGTGATGGGGATTAGTTGTTTAATATATAACTTAGGCAAGTTTACATCTAAATTGCTGTCTATATAACAATGCCTATTGTAATCATTGGCATTAACTAAGAAGGACACTGAAATTGTCGTTATCTCATTTAAAATCTTTGTACCCAGTCTATGATAGCAATTTTTCATTTAGACTGATCTCGGATCTTGCTGGTGTTCGATAGGAGGGCCTGCAATATAACAATGCCTATTGTAAACTTTGGCATTAACCAAGAGGAAAAACAAAGTCTTAATCTAATCTGAATTATTTTCTACCCAGGCTATGGTCTCATATTCCTCCTACATCCCTCCCCATCAGCCGTATCTTCTGAAAGTCACCCCTACCTGACATATAAGTGTACATCCCATTCATTCGATAATTATAGACACGCCAACCGCGCTCTTAAGTTTTACCCATTAGAAATACACTCACTGGCCCACCCACACTAATGTATCCCGCGTTTTTCGTGAAGATCAGAAAAAGACAGTAAGTGTATTTTCTTGAGCTTATTAGAAAACAGGGTTCTTTAGAAGCATATCCTGATGTTGCTTTCATATTACTCCATCCGTCTTGACACAAGGCTATGGTCAAGATATGAAAACACCACATTGATCAGAATATCCGATACATACCTGCAATTGTCAAGGTTCATCTTCTTTTTGGCGAGAAGATCCTTGAGCCGTCCAGGCGTGGCGACCACAATATGCACACCCTTCCTCACCACGTCGAGCTGCGTCCTCATGTCTACACCCCCAATGCAGAGCAAGGGTCGTATTTCTGGGAACCCAGCCTGCTTGAGGGGAGCGAGGAACATATCGATAACATCATATGTCTGCTTGGCCAGCTCCCGTGATGGGCAGATGATCATCCCGAAGGGCCCCTCCCCAGGCACAATTGGCATCAGCATCTCCTCCTGCAGCGCCACCATGATGAGCGGCAGCACGAACACCAGCGTCTTCCCAGAGCCGGTGAAGGCGATGCCGATCATGTCGCGCCCGGAGAGCGCGACGGGGAGCCCCTGCACTTGGATGGGCGTGGGCTGCACGATGCCCTTCTCCCGGAGCATGCGGGAGATGGGCTCGGGGAACCGGAGGTCGCAGAAGTCACGGGCGGGCGGCGGGACCTCCTCGCCCTCGACGAGGATGTGCCACTTGCTGCGGAGCTCGTCGGCCTTCTCGCGCGGCATGCGGCGGAGACGCAGCGGCGGCTTCCAGCCGGTGCGGAGCGGCTCGGTGTAGGTGATGTCCTTGGCGATCTCCCCCACGGGCTTGAGGGTTGTGCGGTAGGAGACCTCCTCGGCAATCTTCTGCTCCTCCTGTATCAACCGCTCGGTGGGGGTGATCTCCGGGGCGGTGCGCTTGCGCAGTGTGCACGTGACGAGGAGGCTGGGCTTGGCGGCGGGGGCGGAGTTGTTGGTCGGTGGGGGCGGAGGCGGTGGGAGGGAGGGGACGGCGGGCTTGGGGAGGCGCTGGTGGCGGAAGCGATCAGCCTCCATGGCCCTGTGCTTGGCGACGGGGACGTACTCCTCGTAGTTGTCCTCGTCATCGGAGTTGGCAGCGGCGGCGGCAGCCATTGCTGGGGTTTAGAGGCAGGTGGGGGTTTTCGTGGGGGACGGGAGGGAGAGGTGGGTAGGTAAATCGATTAGATCCGGTCCGACCCTGGGAAGGAGACGGTTTCAGTTACCGACTCGGCTTGGAATTGAGTCGGTTGCTGTCCCCCAAGAGATTAAGCGCGGCCCACCACCAGACCCAACAGTGTCATGTTTTTTTTGTTAATATTTTTATTTTTCGTTTGTGCTAACCATTATCAGGTTTTGAATCATAGATAGATAGATCAGCATGATGATGGCACACACATTTCCTTATGCATCTCTCACTAACAAAAATTTCTCTTGTGATGCTCAGCCCAGATAAATGGGGAAACCCCCACGGGATCAAATGCGCCAAGGAGACGCTCCCGGTGCTCAACTACACGGAGCCCCTGGACCTGAACCACGACATGCGGTTGTACGACATGGTGGCGAGCACGGCCAGGTCCATGAAGAAAGTGCCGGTCACGCTCATCGACATCACCAGGATGTCGGACTACCGGAAGGACGCCCACACGTCCGTCTACTCCGTCCGGCGGGGCTACCTGCTCACCCCGAAGCAGAAGAACGACCCTCAGAACTTTGCCGACTGCATCCACTGGTGCCTTCCCGGCGTGCCCGACGTCTGGAACACGGTGCTCTACACGAGGATCTTCTCCAAATCGCCCCCTTCTTTGCCGCCGGCTCTCACCCTCCCGCCTCCCCAGTGAGAGAGACGCGGAGCCCCTCCATAGCAAGTGTCTTCTTGTTCAATCTTTTCTTTCTTTGGTGGTAGTCCGGGTAAAGGCTAGTAGAGGAGAAGAATGTGGTGGGCTGTTTACTGATGGCATGTAAAATCGTTCAATTGAACTGTAAATTAGTTTTGACCTAACCAGTTGAGCAGGCTTCGTTATACTAGTAAACAGCTGCACTTGTGTTGGATCCATATAAGAGGCGTCAAACAACAAACTGTGTCGTATACAAAGAAAGATTGTGACTGCTGATGCAAGGGGTGTCCATTTTCTTTTTCTTTTTTGCCCTTTCTCTCTGTTTCTGTATACCGGAGTAGAATGTCTGAATGTGTAACTTCCGTGAAGAATTCGTGTTTGCAAAGCGAATGTAGTGTGGCATTCATTACGGAACTGTTTACTGCAAGCAGAACTGAGATATTGTCTGTCGTTTCTCTTGTGATTTTACTGCTGGCGGCATGCTCAAGGTCAACATCATGCCAGTGATACACATGATACACAAAAGGTACTGTTTTCATCAGTGGCCACAAGAAAATGATGTTATTACGTTTTACTTTTACTTATTATATTTAGAGTTCCCAGACCTAAAAAAAATATATTGAGTTCCCGGTTCTTTGCAACTTGTGCTGTATGTGTTCCCTGAATTTGTGTCGCCTCCATGTTTTGTCAAATTTCAAGCGGTTCTTTTTCTTTGTTTGAGGGGATCAAATTTCATGTATAGTGCCACCCACAAAAAGAGAGAGGAGGGAAACAGAATGATCATAGCTGGCTATAGATGACATAACAACTTGTTATAGCTACCGGCCAGCTATATTATTGTTAGACTGTATTTACATGTGTATATTGTAACGTTGTATACCACCTCATTATATATATATGTGATAGGCCACCCCTAGAGGGTTGTGCCGGTTCCCCCTAAAGCCTATTGTCTTACATGGTATCACGCTAGGTTACGTCCGCTTCCGCCTAAAAACCCTAAACCGCCGCCGCCGCCGCCGCCACCGCCGCCGCCGCCGCCACCGCCGCCGCCGCCGCGCCCGCCGCCGCCGTCGCCCGACTGCTATGACGTCCGCCGCTGCGTCCGGCTCCACCGCCACCGGTTTTCTGCCGGCCTCCCTCGCGGCACTTCTCTCGAGGCCGCTGGATGTCGCCTCCCTTCAGGCGCCGATCGGGACACGGAGCGTCGGCTCCCTCTTCGCGCTCCCGCCGGCTGCTACTTCGCCCGGGCAGGCGCTTGTGGCTCACACCACCGCCGCCCCGTCAACCGCGGCTGTCGCGCCCTCGGCCACTGCGCCGCTGGTGGCGGAGGACGTCGCGCTGGCAGGCTTCGCGGCGTCAACCGCGGCCATCGCGCCCTCTGTCACCACGCCGACTGCCCCTCCGACTGTCTCCACGGTGTTCTCACCTCAGCCAGTCTCCTCGATGGGATCGCAGCCGCCGCCGCCGTTTCACTTCGGCCATCTCATCACCATCAAGTTGTCGTCGGACAATTACATCTTCTGGCGCGCGCAGGTTCTTCCGCTTCTTGGGAGTCACTACCTGCTTGGCTATGTCGACGGCTCTCTCCCTTGCCCTCCTGCGCTGGTTGACAGCGTGCATGGTCCGGTCTATAATCCGGCTCACCGTGTCTGGACAGGGCAGGATCAGGCGAACCTCTCCTCCATCCAGGGGTCGCTCTCTCCGGCCGTTGCTGGGCTTGTTGTCTTCGCCAAGACGTCCCACGAGGCATGGACTATTCTTGAGCGCTCGTTTGCGGCACAGTCGCAGGCTCGTGTATCTGGGCTCCGTCGCCAACTTGGGGAGTGTCAGAAGCTTGACTCCACCGCCACTGAGTTCTACAACAAAGTCAAGAGTCTCGCCGACACGCTGGCCTCCATTGGACAGTCCCTCACCGACTCCGAGTTCAACTCGTTTATTGTCAATGGTCTTGATGAGGAGTATGACGCCCTAGTCGAGATCATCAATGAGAGGGGCAACTCCACGCCCATGCCAGCACACGAGGTCTTTTCACGCCTCCTGCTTACTGAGCAACGAGTCGAGACGCGCCGATCCAGGGGCAACGGCGCCCTCTCGGCAAATGCCGCCACCAAGGGTGGTCACTCCTCTGCTTCATCCAGGGCTCCTTCGGGGCAGTCACCACCACCCGCCTCGGCCCCTCCTCCTACTGCGACGCTACCAGGGGCTGGCGGTCCCCGTGTGTGCCAGCTTTGTGGTCGCGATGGGCACTGGGCCTCGAAGTGTCACAAGCGCTTCCAGCGGGGTTTTTTTGGTCTTGGCAATGACGGGAAGGATACACGCAACTTTGCTCGCCAGGTCGCCATGGCTGATCGTCCGCCGCCGCAGAAGCCACAGGGACACACTCAGTCCTACTCCATTGATCCCCACTGGTACATGGACTCTGGGGCGACAGAGCACCTGACCAGTGAGATGGGGAAGCTTCACACTCGTGAACCCTACCATGGCTCCGACAAGATCCACACCGCCAATGGAGCAGGTATGCACATCTCTCATATTGGTCAAGCATCACTTCTCACTAGACATGCCAATAGGAGTCTTCAACTTCGCAATGTTCTTCGAGTTCCATCTGTGACACGTAATCTTCTTTCAGTTCCTAAACTCACTCGTGATAATAATGTGCTTTGTGAATTTCATCCTTTTGATCTTTTTATTAAGGATCGGGGCACGAGGGACATTCTTCTTAGTGGGCGGCTCTGCCAAGGTCTCTATCGTCTGGAGCATCCTGGCGTCGCTCGCGTCTTTAGTGGAGTTCGGGTATCTCCGTCACAGTGGCATGCTCGTCTTGGTCACCCGGCCACACCTATTGTCCGGCATGTTTTGCGTCGTCATGAGCTTCCTAGTGTGTCTAGTAATAAAGATGTAGCAGTGTGTGATGCTTGTCAGCAGGGGAAGAGTCATCAACTTCCTTTTTCGGAGTCCAGTCGTGAGGTGAAACATCCTTTAGAACTTGTGTTTTCAGATGTATGGGGTCCTGCTCAGACTTCTGTTAGTGGTCATAATTATTATATCAGTTTTGTTGATGCTTACAGCCGCTTTACCTGGCTTTATCTTATCAAACGTAAATCTGATGTGTTTGACATTTTTGTTCAGTTCCAAAAACATGTTGAACGCCTTCTCAAGCACAAAATTGTTCATGTTCAGTCGGACTGGGGTGGCGAGTATCGCAACCTCAACTCCTTCTTTCAGTCGCTTGGGATCACTCACCGTTTAGCATGTCCACATACACATCAGCAGAATGGTTCAGTAGAACGTAAGCATCGTCACATTGTTGAAGCTGGTCTGACTCTTTTGGCCCATGCATCTGTTCCGTTTCGTTTTTGGAGTGATGCTTTCACCACTGCATGTTTTCTCATCAATCGTACTCCCACTCGTGTTTTGAATATGAAGACTCCCATTGAAGTTCTCCTTAATGAACAACCGGACTACACCTTTCTCAAGGTGTTTGGATGTGCTTGCTGGCCCCATCTCCGTCCATATAACAAGCGTAAGCTCGAGTTTCGTTCCAAGAAGTGTGTTTTTCTTGGTTATAGCTCTCTTCATAAAGGATACAAATGTCTTCATGTTCCCACTAATCGTGTCTACATCTCTCGGGATGTTGTGTTTGATGAGCATGTTTTTCCCTTTGCCAAACTCCCTGTGTCCACTACCGAGCCACCTGTCATGCATTCATCCTCTGTTGCTTCTGACCAATTTGATGATGTTGCATATTCTCCTCTATTGTTGCCTAACCATGGTGCAGGCACTGGTCGTGGGGCTCGTTTGGAGATTCTGGAAGCGCCATCTTCCTCTTCGTCGCCATCGCCTTCATCCTCGGCGCCTTCTGTTGTGCATGAGGAGCACATGGCGCCCCTGCATGGCCTCGGTTTCCGTGCTCATGCACGGCCGATCGACGTCCTGGCCCGGTCGCCTCTGGCTTCTGGGCTGCCTTCGCCATCGTCGCGCCCTACAACCCCGCCGGCTGGGCCGGCCTCCTCGGTCCCCGTCTCGCCCAGGGCGTCGGGGCAGTCATCACCAGGCCTGGCCTCGCCCGCCCCTGCCTCGCCCAGGGTGTCTGGGCCCTTCTCACCAGGGCCGGCCTCGCCTGCTCTCGCCTCGCCAAGGCCGTCTGGGCCGGTGTCACCGGAGCTGGCCTCGCCCACCCTCGGTTCGCCCATGGCCTCTGAGCCCCTGTCGTCGGGCCAGTCTTCGCCATGCAGCCCGGAGTCGTCTGTCCCGAGCTCGCCTGAGGTGATTCCTGCATCTCCGGCGACCGTCACGTCTCCGTCACCTTCGCCTCCGCCGGCTCCTGCTGCTGCTCTACGTCCACATACGCGCAGTTGGAGTGGCATTTTTCAGCCTAAGCAACGTCACGATGGCACAGTTGCTTGGTTAGCAGCGTGCATGTCTGCTGCTCTCGCAGATCCATCCTCTGAGCCACGCACGTATCAAGCTGCTATGCACATTCCTCATTGGAGAGAGGCCATGGAGCAGGAGTATCAAGCGCTTCTTCGCAATCAGACATGGACTCTTGTTCCTCCACAATCACGGGTAAATGTCATTGATTCCAAATGGGTTTTCAAAATGAAGAAGCATTCTGATGGGTCCATTGAGCGCTATAAGGCTCGTCTGGTTGCTCGTGGTTTTCGACAGCGTTTTGGACTTGACTATGAAGACACCTTCAGTCCAGTGGTCAAGCCTACTACCATCAGACTTGTTCTCTCTCTGGTTGTTACTCGAGGTTGGTTTCTTCGTCAGCTTGATGTTCAAAATGCTTTTCTTCATGGTGTCTTGGCGGAGGAGGTTTACATGCGCCAGCCTCCGGGTTTCTCTGATCCGGATCGCCCTGATCATCTCTGTCGTCTGTCCAAGGCAATTTATGGTCTGAAGCAGGCTCCTCGTGCTTGGCATGCTCGTCTTGCAATGGCTCTTCGTGCTCATGGTTTTGCATCATCAACTGCCGACTCCTCATTGTTTCTTCTTCAAAGGCCTGAGGTTACTATGTACTTGTTGGTCTATGTAGATGATATCATTTTGGTCAGCTCCTCTCAGTCGGCTGCTACTGCGCTTGTTCGCTCACTTGGTGCTGATTTTGCGGTCAAGGACCTTGGGAAGCTTCATTACTTTCTTGGTGTGGAGGTTACTTCTCGTGCTGCTGGCCTTGTTATGACGCAGAAGAAGTACTCTCTGGATTTGTTGCAGCGAGCTGGGATGCTTAAGTGCAAACCGACGACTACACCCATGTCTACCACTGATAAGCTCAATGCTGTTGATGGTGTGCTTCTTTCTTCTTCTGATGCGACCGAGTACCGGAGTATTATTGGTGGGCTCCAGTACTTGACGATCACGCGACCAGACATTTCCTATGCTGTTAACCGAGTCTGCTCGTATCTGCAGTCACCCCGTGACACTCATTGGTCTGCTGTTAAGCGGATTTTGCGCTATATTCGTTTCACGGTGGCTCATGGTTTGCATATTCGGCCGTCTGACTCTGGTTGTCTTTCAGCATATTCTGATGCAGACTGGGCTGGCAATCCGGATGACAGGCGATCCACAGGGGGTTATGTTGTCTTCTTTGGCTCTAACCTGATTGCCTGGAGTGCTCGGAAACAGGCTACTGTCTCGCGTAGCAGTACTGAGGCTGAGTATAAGGCTGTGGCCAATGCCACATCAGAGATTATCTGGGTACAGTCCTTGCTTCAGGAGTTAAGTATACCCCAATCACAGCCTCCTGTTCTTTGGTGTGATAACATCGGTGCTACATACCTTTCTGCAAATCCGGTATTCCATGCCCGAACGAAACACATTGAAGTTGACTATCACTTTGTGCGTGAACGTGTCTCTCAGAAGCAACTACAGATCAAGTTTATTTCTTCCAAGGATCAACTTGCTGACATCTTCACCAAGCCATTGCCTTTGCCACAGTTTGAGACTTGCAGGCGCAATCTTACCCTTCTAGATTCATTAGAAAGTGGCTAAGATTGAGGGAGGGTGTTAGACTGTATTTACATGTGTATATTGTAATGTTGTATACCACCTTATTATATATATATATATATATATGTGATAGGCCACCCCTAGAGGGTTGTGCCGGTTCCCCCCAAAGCCTATTGTCTTACAATTATTAACCATGCTTTAATAGTATATTTTTCTTTTCAGAAGTATAATTAGCTATCATGATCAATGTAAAGGCTCGGAGTATTTAACAAAAAACTATTATAATTCGTGAAACCGTACCTACAAACTACCATTTTACAAATTTGTGCTGAAAACTATCACTTTTTCACTAATTCTTTACAAAAACGCTAGCGACTGATTTGGACGAAATTAAACTCGATTATGACAGCCGCCGGAGTACTTTATCTTCTCCGCCTCCGGTGAAGGCCGCCGCCGCCTCGATCTCTTTCTCCGGTGACCCGCATGCCTCCTCTGCAGTTCATGGCGGAGCTGGTGTGGCCGGAGCGGCTGGCGACGGTTGGTCTTCGCCGCCGACGCATAGCCGCGGCCACACACGGCAACGAACGGCAGTAGAGGCGACGTATAGCCACGAGCAGCTACTACTGCCCCCATCCTGATGTTCCCTGGCGGTCCTACTGCCACGTACGGCCACGAGAAGCAGCCATGGTGGCGGTGCACGAGCACGCGGCGGCGCCCATGCGGGGCGGCAGACGCGGCGACGGCGTATGGGCAAGTGGTGGCTGATTGCGGCGGGAAGGCACGAGAAGCAGCGGTGGAAGCAAGGGCGCGAGGAGCGGCGGCCGCCATGGGCGACGAGATCCACCGCGCGGGCGTTGTGGGGCAACGAACCATGACCACGGCCATGCGCTGTACCGGCATGGTGAGGCGCCTCGTGTGCCCGGGAAGAAGGCGGCCGAGGAGCTCGCATCGTCGTATCGCGTCTGCTTCGGCACTGCCTCCGTCATCCTCGGCTCCGGCAGCCTCTAGGTGTGCGACATGGACGACACCATTGCTCGCCGTGGGGCACGAAGACGAAGTGTTTGTTGAAATGGCTAAGAGAGATATAGGAGGAGCAAGAAGATAGACACTGATGTGTGAGCCAACTCTGTTATAATCGAGTTTAAACGAGTCGAATCAGGTATTTTTCATACATGGTAGTTTTTAGTCAAAGATTAGTAAAAATAATAGTTTTTCATACAAATTTATAAAGTGATAGTCTGTAGGCACGGTTTCACGAATTAAGATGGTTTTTTGTTAAATACTCAGGAACAAAGAGGTACTACTAATATGATCAAGTCCAGGGAAATAAAAGCCACCTAACATACCGGTGATGTGCGCCTGACTAATTAATCATAGCTAACATCTCCTTGTGTAAACAGTTGGTGCTTTGGAAATGTGCATGGCCACAAACTGTACTCTGATGGTAAAGTGTTGGTAGAAAAATGTAAAAAGATAATACTATGAAATTAGGCTGGTCACAATGGGAAGGAACTTAGGAGTAACATCACACACTCCAATACAACTTTGTTTATGTGTCACATATTTAATAAAAAGAGAGGTGCTTGTGGTAACTAGCTAAGTTACCGGAACATCACACACTCCAAGAAACAATGAGTCTATAACCTAATAAATACATTGTTGCATGACACTACATAGATATTTCTACCCACTGTGTAGGTAGTAACATAGTCTAGGGAAGTGTGTAAGTTACTAGACTATGTTCTTGCCTATTGTGACCAGCCTTAGGGCCTGTTTGGTTCCAAATAAGTCACCAACTTATAAGTCGAAAAGTGAAAAAAGTGACTTATTTTGCCAAACAGACCCGACTTATAAGTCACCCCAACTTATTAGTCATAAGTTGCTCCACCCCAATTTAAAACTTACAAGTCACCCCCTTTTGTGTGGGTCCCACCATCTGCATGATGTTGATTGGTGTGGAAAAGTGTGTCAGGTGACTTATAAGTCAGGTGACAACTAAACAGGCGTGACTTATAAGTCACTAGTTTTAAGTCACCTGATTTATAAGTCGGGTGACTTATTGAAACCAAACAGGCCCTTATGTGATGACAGATCCAGTGACACTATTTTCACCTGTTACCAATAAAATATTGACGAAGACTCGTTGTCTACCTACCGTAGCCCAAGCAGCATATACGCATGTTTCTTTCCAGCTCAGACCCAGGCCTAGCTCACATGAAGTTAGCTACGGGGATCTAAGCGTCGGTACTTTATATATAATACTCAAGTGGGAAGTGGTAACCAATATGTTTGGTCCAGTCATTCATCTCGTGCTGTCCATGTAGCCAGCCATCTTTAGCTTCAAGTAATGTTCACAAAGGAGTGCCTTAGGAAATTTGGAATTGCATATATGGAAGTACTACACGCCTGATGGTTCTCGCATGTCGGTCCAACGTCATGCTGCATAGAACTCATGTGTAAGTAAAACAATATGCTTTTGCGTCTATTTTTCAGTTGCCGTTTGCAACATTTGCTGGATCAAGTGTTTGTTACTGTCATAAATAAAAAAGTTATATAGTGTAATGATTTATTTTTTGTCTTGCGGCTATGTATCTTCTCGGGTAAAGTTATGTCGAAAGAACTCGAGGTGCGCAACATCTTGGCTCCGCACCGATGAGTTGGACGTAAAGAAGGATAATAAGCACGGGGCAATAAGATGGTATCTAGTCAAGTAACCAACCTCTTTTCGAGTGTATGTGATAGCATATGAAATGAATACAATGACTTCAAGCACATTCATATAACATTGATCTAACATAGTTTCCCATAATCATGGAAAAAGGCTACAATACTATATCACACGTAAGTAATCAGATGCCCCTGCCACATGGTTGTGTGCTCAAGCGCCTAAAGGCTCATGGCATTCCAATGCGTCAAATAATATGGAATGATTTACTGTATTTGTCTACCGTCGTCATGACGTAAATATTTCAGATGCAAATAATGGTTTGACCAACTGCGACGTGCAAGGACAACAAAAAGGCGACGACAAAATATTGTTAATGTGTCGGAACATAAGTGTCAAACAAATATAGGAACGTAGATATAAAAACATGTGTATATACATGGTTGGTACAACAATAATGAACAAAACGTTTTTTTTGGCTCAAGGAAAAACTAGCATGCTGCATAGAACTCATGTATAAGTAAAACAATATGCTTTTGCGTCTATTTTTCAGTTGCCGTTTGCAACATTTGCTAGATCAAGTGTTTGTTATTGTCATAAATACAAACATTTCTGATTGATACACTCCCCTTAAACACAAGGATGACTCAGATTAGCTCATACCTCTTCATAAGAAAGGGCATGATTGTTCTATTTACGTATACGCTGTACATGAACGGTCACCCTCTCGCACTGGGCCGGCCCATTCATGCTTTTGAAAACACTTACTACTTAAAATTGTTATTGCATTCCAAAAAATATTTTAAATTTCTAGACAGGTTTAAAATAGTAATAAATTTCAAAAAGAAGAATAATGAATTGACGGAAAAATAGAAGAAAAACAAAAAATAGGAAAAATGCTTAGGCCTTGGCCCAACCAGGCGACGACATTCTTAGCAGTTTTTTAAGGCATGGGTATTTTATTTAGAATTTATGTAAAATTTATTAAAATAAGAAGATTTTTAATATTTTTTTGGAAAACTAACATTTTTTGAATTTTTGAACAAATTATTAAAAAGCGAGAGCATTTTAGGAAAATTAAAATAAACAAAATAATGAAAAGGAAACAGAATACGAACCAAAAAAGGGAAAAACATGCATCTTTTCTGGAAAAATATTTCATAATCTAAAAATATATTCATGATTTTGATAAGTATTTCCTGGATTTGAAAAAGGTTCATGGGTTATGCAAACAAAAGTTGTAAATAAACTGAAAATGTTCACCAAAGTATTAGCAAAAAATGAAAAAAAGTGTGGATTCGGAAAGAAAATCATGAATTATTTTAAAAAAATCACGAAGTTGAAAGAGATTCACAAATTTTGAAAAGGTTTTAAATTTTTGGAAAATTCATGCATTTGAAAAAATCCAAAAAAGTAAAAAAAATAAAGAAGAAAAATAGAAAAATAAAAAAGGAAAATAAAGATTATAAAACCAAAAAAGAAGAAACTAGACTAAGAAGATGCACACCAAGAAGAATAAAAGAAGTAATTAGACACAACAAGTTAGTCGTCCCGGGTGGTCATAGGGGGTGAAAGTAAACTAGAAGGTTGGGAGTTTGAATCCTACCTCTTGCACCTAATTTTCAAAGGTTAAAAAATAAAAATAAAATGGGACAGGCCTGGGGTGGAGGGGGTGTGACGGAGGCGTGTACACGTACACCTAGGACTTGCTGCATATGGAGGTGGGTATACCTCATGGTGAAATGACTATATTGCCCTTATACAGCTTGTGAGGGGGGGGGGTGCCAAAGCAATGCTCAATAAGTGTGGAGCACAGGGCAACAAGATGGTATCTTGAGTCAAGTAACAACCTTTTTTCGGGTGTATGTGGTAGCATATGAAATGAATACAATGGCTTCAAACACATTCATATAACATTGATCTAGCATAGTTTCGCATAGTCATGGGAAACGACTACATACTATATCACGCATAAGTAATCAGATGTTCTTGCCACCTGGTTGTGCGCTCAAGTGCCTAAATGCTCGTGAGTCATGACATTCCAATGCGTCAAATAATATGGACTGATTTACTATATGTAACATCCCAATTATATTAAATTTGGATGTTAATAGAATCATTCAATGCATATCATATTTCTTTGCATTTTGGAGTTTTTGAAATATTCAAATAATAGTTTTCCACTCGAGAAAAACAAATGAGAGGGGATAAGATGACTTCCTCAAAATATAAAAAGAGTGGGAAATTTTATTTTGAATATTACTTTAAGTTTTGGAGTTGTTTGGTATTTATTTTATTTGCAAAAAGTGCATTAGTTGCATTAGGAAAATTATTTTCAAAATGTTCTGTGCTTAAGTTAATGTTCATTAGGCTCTAAATATTATGTAGTTATTTTAGAAATTAATTTGGTGTTTTTATTAATTCAATTGAATTAGTTATGAGCATTTTGGTCTCCTGTTAGAAAACACACACACACACACACGCAGCCTGGATCGAAACTGGATTCGACCCAGGAGCGCCCGACCGGCCCAGCTGGCCATTTCGGCCCAAGGTCGCCCACGCGCCCGAAACCTCCCGCACCGGTCGACCGCCCGCAGCCCTCCCACCCCCCTCGCTCGCTACCGCCGCCTCCTCTGACTGGTGGGCCCCGCTCCACCTCATCTCCCCCAACCTCCCGCTTTCCCCGCTCGGGTGAGCTCGCCGCCGCGCTCCCGCAACCGCCGGGCGAGGCCCTCGCGGATAATGTATATCCGCGGCACCCGCACGCCCTCCCCTCGCCTATAAATGCCCCGAGCTCCCCTCAGTCGACCTCGCCGTCCCGCTTCTCCCCATGCCGCCCATAGCCGCCGCTGTCGCCGTTTACATCTCGCCGGAGTCGCGCCGCTCCGTCGTCCCTTCCGTCGCCAGTAAGCCACCATGGCCCCCCACGACAAAACGCACCCGTTTGACACCTTTTCCTCGCCTAGGTCCCGCCGGAGACGACGCCCCGACGACGCCCGACCTCGCCGGAGCCCACGGAGCGCTGCCGCCTTCACCTCGCCGACCCCGACGCCCCTGAGGAGCCCTGACGCCGCCATCCGGACGCCCAAGCCACGCCGCACCTCCCCGTCTTCTTCCCCGTCGACGAGGACCACCGCAGCTGCCGCCCCCTCCATCACCGACGCCGTGCCGCCGTCCTCTGCTCGTCACCGATGTCGCCAACCGCTGTAAGCCGCCGCACCTCCCCTCGTTCGTTAGATCGAAGATCCACGACCCAGATTAGATTAGGTCCATTTTTTTTATTTCGCGAAAGAGGTACGCGGTTAACCGTGGTTCCCTTTTCTTTAATTAGCCATCGCCGTTGTTTTTTTATTTAGCGGCTGTTCGCCATATAGCCTCCGCAGCGAACGCTGCTCGGCCAGCCAGGACCTGCCACGTGGCTAGGGACTTGTTTGCGATAGTTCTTTTTCTGTTTAGTCCCTGTAAATAGCAGATTAGTCCCTGATCTTAGATTAGCCATAACTTTTTAACCGTAGATCCAAACTCGATGAAACCAGCGGCAAATTCTTCGTATTGTCTAGATCTATCTAGTAGCATAGTTTTTGCAAACTTTTGTCAGATTCAAATTTGAATTTATTCAGATTCGAATTCGAACTTCAAATAGCCATATCTCCCAAACCGTAGCTCCGATTAAGTTGATTCCTTTTACATGTTGTCACCGTAGCAAAACCCTATCACCTGGACCTTTGTCACAATAATTTTCACACATTAGAATCTGCCCTTTAATATTTTTTTACTAGTATGAATAGTATGCACTATATTTCACATCACTCTTTGAACCATAGGCCTATGATGTTTTGCACTTAGAGTATTTCTGTAGTAGCTTAGTGTGTTGTATGTTCATTTGGTTTTTACGAGACTTTTTGCTATGCATGTTCTTTTGGTTCTCTGGAATGTTTGCTTATGTTTGTTATCTTCTTTGCGATAGATTGCCTGGAGTGCGAAGCAGAATATTATCAGTCTTTAGAATTCAACCAGCAGTACCAAGGCAAGTTGCATCTTGATCATGTTTCATTACCTATGTTTTTATTATGCACTTAGTTCTTCGCGGTAGGACTGCATGGTGGGAAACTGGTGCCGCATGACTTTGCTTTTCACCCAGTAGTTCATTGAGGTAGGTCTGAACCATATAACTTTGTCACCATCGTTTTACTTTATGTTGCTATGCTAAGTAGACGTGGATTGGGGAGTGACCATTGTAAAGTTTGAGTGACAATGTAGTAAATAGGACCTAAGTTAATTAATGAACTACCTGGGCGGAAACTTGTGGGAATGGTGGCGAAGTACAGTGGGGCACACATGGGAAATCCATGGCGGTGCACCACTAGTGGACCGTCCGCTCAGGCTCAAAGAAATCAATCGTATTCCCATGTCTAGAAGCTTATGTGTGCAGCCACAGGCCAATATGGGCTCTGGCTTAGTTGAGTAGTTAGTGTGACCCCTTCCGGGATGGGCTAGCAGATGTAGAATGATGTAGGTGTACCGGCCTATCCGTGGGTTAAGGGGGAACATTTTCGAAAAGCTATGTCTCAATCTTCCGATCATGGAGGTGGTCGATTCTTGTGGAGAAAAGTGCACAACCTCTGCAGAGTTTCGACCTAATCGATTAGCCGTGTCCCCGGTTATGGACAACTTGAGCATCTAGTAGTGGAAATGCCGGGAGATCTCCTCACCTTTAAATTAAACAGTTGGGTTTTAAATGAAACTTGGGAACGGATGGAGTTGGGTTTGCCAACTCATCCTATGCAAATGTGTAGTAGTAGAATAACATCTTTTCTAATAGGGAAAAACTAGCTTTATGCAAAAACTAAACTTAGAGCTTTCCACCAGACAAATTGCATGTAAAAGTAGGTTCATTACACTATGATGTGACTTGCCAGTACATTCAATGTACTGACCCATTTGGCTGCAACTTATCACGTTGCAGATATATCCGACGAGGATTAAGGTGCGATAGGTCGATGTTCTACACTCAACCTTGCTCGTGGAGTTGGACTCATTACTTCTTTGCTTTCGCAGTATTTGCTTATTGGCTCTATGCCCTATTTTGTAATAAATGTATTGCTCCTGGACTATCGATGTAATAAAGAGATGTGTGTTATTTCTGTTATTTCATCGAGTACTGTGTGTGCTAGCAAGTCGATCCAGGGACTAGCACGGTAAGCACAGAGACTTCGACTCTTACCGAGTCGGGTCGCTACAAGATGGTATCAGAGCACACGTTGACTGTAGGACGCGGCCCCTAGAAATGGAGAAAAGCCATAGGATAAAAACTATAGTTTTCATTTTCCATATATATCCTTTAGTCTCGTACCTTCTCTGCTTCAATACTAATTTCTTCTCTTTTTCAAAATGTAGATGTAGTCCGCCCTTGTTGAGTTCGAGCAGCCCGATGAGACCATGTCCTTTAGAAGGCTGCTAGTGAAGATCAGGAAGCATCTGAAGATTGGGCTTCCCACATTCACTGGAACCTTCACAGCCACCCTGCCCGAGGAGACACGTTGGAGGGTTGATGCTCATATCCCCGGACGCATCCTCGGAAACCGCACCAAGCCCATTGATTTCCATGTGGATACCGCAACATGGGGCTTGGGCAGGGGTATCGCTGCTCACATTGCTCTCGGGCGCATTCGGGAGGTGTATGACGAAGACCTCAAGAGGACCTCCTTCGTGATGTACGGACGCCGCGACGCAAATGGAGATGTGGTGCGTACCCTGGAGGACGAGATGATAGCATCCCATGTCCAGGACATGGAGGAGCACATTCGTATGATGGAGCTGGAGCTGTCCGACAACATGGTCGTCATCAAGAACCTCATGACCCGCAAGGCCGAGCTAGAGGAGGAGCTCCAGGACGCTCGCATCGAGCATGAGGGAGAGCTGGACGCACTGCAGGAGAAGATAGACGACCTGAAGTTTGAGCTCAAGGAGGCCGAGGAGAAGCTGGATGAGGGAGAAAACATCCAGGAGGATCACTCATATGGTGCCTATGTCAGCCAGGAGAGGGACCAAAATGATGAGCTCGGAGATGACGACACGGAGAGTGATGCAAGGACACCCAATGTCGACATGGTTGACTGGTCCTCATCTAATGAGAGTTAGATTTTATACCACCATGAGAGTTTAGAAATTCGATTTCGTTATCCGATTAGTTTTATTTCATTTGTATGACCTTGTCAAATCTTGTGACATGGCTTACCTTAGGTTTGATTATTCATGTGAACCTCTTTCTTTGAAATTGAATTGGAGTGATTTGAAGTTTTATTGCTATCATGTGCATATGGGTAGTGTGATTTTACTCGCTAGGCCTTGTTCTATTCTAACTCCTCATCCACTCTGAAACCCATCAGATGCCTCCAAGACATGACCCCGGATTCAACTTTCCGCCGGAGCTTACGCAATTGATCCAGCAACAGAATGCTCTTATGCAGATGCTCATTCAGAACCAGAACCAGAACCAGAACAACAACAAAAACAACAACCCACCGCCGCCACCCCCGGTTGACAGTCTTACCCGTTTTCTGAGGCTGAACCCACCTGTGTTCTCCAGCAGCACGGAGCCGATCGTCGCAGATGATTGGCTCCGCAAGATAGGAAGGGAGCTGGCCACGGCAGGATGCAATGATGCGGAGAAGGTGAAGTTTGCTGCCCACCAGCTGGATGGACCGGCAGCTGCTTGGTGGGAGAACTACACCACCACATACCCCATGGAGAATGTGACTTGGGCTCAGTTCCAGCGGGCGTTTCGCACTGCTCATGTCTCAGCTGGAGCCATGAGTCTAAAGAAGAAGGAGTTCCGCAGCTTGCGCCAGGGAGGACGCACGATGTCTCAATATGTTGATGAGTTCAGTAAGTTGGCCCGTTACGCCCCAGAGGACGTGGCCACCGATGCAACCAAGCAGGAGAAGTTTGTGGAGGGACTGAACAATGAGTTGGGAGTTCAGTTGACCATGGCAACATTTGCGGACTATCAGGAGCTGGTTGATAAGGCTACCATTCTTGAAGGCAAGCACCAGCAGATGGAGAATCGTAAGAGGAAGTATGGTCACGGGAAGTATAACTCGGGAGTTCAACAGAAACACCGCTACAGCCCGTACTCAGGGAGTTCTGGATCAGGCACTAGCAAGTTTGGAGGGAATCACCATAACCATGGGGGCCACATTCATCATGGAGGGAATGGACACAACCACCATGGTCACAAGCAGGGCAATGGTAATGGAGGAAATGGCAATCGACAACATTTCAATTCTTCCACACTGATGAAGAAGGACCTGAGTCACATCACCTGCTTCAAGTGCAAGAAGACAGGTCACTACTCCAATGAGTACCCTGAGGCGCAGAATGGAAATGGAAATGGCGATGGGAATTCTGGAGGCAAGAAGCCCAATCCTTTCACTAAGGGACATGTGAATCGTAATGTGGAAGAGGTTTATGAGCAGCCCGACGCAGTGATTGGTAAGTTCTTGGTTAATTCATTTCCAGCACTCATTCTTTTTGACATTGGTGCATCACATTCATTCATATCAAGGGGGTTTGTGGATAAACATAAGTTGCCTACCATAGCTCTTAAGGCACCCATTCTAGTGAGTTCCCCAGGAGCCGAGTCTATGGCTAGTCAGGGATGTTTCCAATTGCCTTTGAACATAGGGGGACATGTTTTTCCCACAGATATGATTATACTAGAGTCACAAGGGTTGGATGTAATCCTGAGGATGGATTGGATGTCCAAGTATGAGGGAAACATTGATTGTGCTAGTAGATCGATTTTTCTCACCACCCCAGAGAAGAAGAGGATCAAGTACGTATCCAGGCTTAAGCCTAAGAGGACTCAGGTGAACTCTCTTACGGGAGTTGTCCAGGAAGAAGTACCAGTGGTGAAGGATTATCCTGATGTATTTCCGGATGAGTTACCGGGTATGCCGCCAGATCGGGAGATTGAGTTTTTGATTGAGTTGCTGCCAGGCACAGGGCCTATCTCCAAGAGGCCGTATCGAATGTCTGCTAATGATTTGGAGGAAGTCAAGCAACAGATTAAGGAGTTACTAGAGAAAGGGTATATTCGCCCGAGTTCATCACCTTGGGGAGCCCCAGTACTTTTAGTGGAGAAGAAGGATGGAACCTTGAGAATGTGTGTGGATTACCGCTCTTTGAATGAGGTGACCATCAAGAACAAGTATCCCCTACCGATGATCAATGACTTGCTTGACCAGCTAGAAGGAGCTAGTGTTTTCTCCAAGATCGATCTTCGGTCGGGTTGTCATCAATTGAAGATCCGTGAGAAGGATATACCCAAGACAACTTTTACCACAAGGTATGGGCTTTATGAGTATACAGTCATGTCCTTTGGTTTGACTAATGCCCCTGCCTATTTTATGAACATGATGAACAAAGTATTCATGGAGTTCTTGGATAAGTTTGTTGTGGTATTCATTGATGACATATTGGTTTACTCCAAGAATGAGGAGGAACACGCTGAACATCTGCGCTTAGTTTTGGAGAAGCTCAGAGAACATCAACTTTATGCCAAATTCAGCAAGTGTGAGTTTTGGCTCAAGGAATTCGGATTTCTGGGACATGTAGTGTCAGGTGAAGGGATTGCAGTGGACCCTACCAAGGTAGAGTCAGTCACGGAATGGAATGCACCCACCACAGTTGGCGAGATTCGTAGTTTTCTTGGACTTGCAGGATATTACCGGAGATTTATTGAAAATTTCTCCAAGATTGCCAGGCCCATGACAGCATTGTTGAAAAAGGACACCAAGTTCGTTTGGACTGAAGAGTGTGAAGCCAGCTTTCAAGAGTTGAAGAAGCGTTTGGTTACAGCCCCAGTGTTAGTCCTGCCTGACGTACACAAGGACTTTCAGGTGTATTGTGATGCTTCACGTCAGGGACTTGGAGGTGTTCTTATGCAAGAGGGGAAGGTTGTAGCTTATGCTTCACGACAGCTTCGACCTCATGAGTTGAACTATGCCATGCATGATTTGGAGTTGGCAGCTATAGTGCATGCACTCAAGACATGGAGACACTATCTTATTGGGAATCGTTGTGATGTTTACACGGATCACAAGAGATTGAAGTATATCTTCACGCAGAAGGAGTTGAATCTCAGGCAAAGGAGATGGTTGGAACTTATAAAGGATTATGACATGAGTCTGCATTATCATCCAGGAAAAGCCAATGTTGTGGCAGATGCTTTGAGCCATAAGAGTTATGTTAATACCCTTACAGCAGGAGGTTTACCTCAGGAGTTATGTGATGAGCTTAGAGACCTTCAATTGGAAATAGTTCCAAGAGGTTATGTTGCCGCACTCGAGGTGCAGTCCACCTTGTTGGGAAGAATCAGAGAAGCCCAGAAGTTGTACCAAGGTATTGCTGAGATCAAAGAAATGATGAGCAAAGGGAAAACAGAAGGATTCCATGAGGATGAACATGGAACCATATGGTTTGAGCAACAGATTTGTGTACCCAATGACCCGGAGATCAGGAAGTTGATTCTTCAGGAGGCTCACGACTCACCATATTCGACACACCCAGGCAATACCAAGGTGTATTTGGACTTGAAGGAAAGTTTTTGGTGGGTCGGTATGAAGAGAGAAATTATCGAGTATGTGGCAATATGTGATGTATGTCAGAGAGTAAAGGCGGAACACCAGAAACCAGCAGGATTACTTCAGCCATTGCCTATACCTGATTGGAAATGGGATAAACTTGGTATGGACTTTATCACGGGGTTACCCAGGACCCGTTCAGGTTATGATTCCATTTGGGTGATAGTTGATCGTTTGACCAAGGTTGCTCACTTCATTCCAGTGAAGACCACCTATACAAGTGCTAAGCTGGCAAAGATATATATGACTAGGATCATATGTCTGCATGGAGTTCCAAGGAGCATCGTATCAGATAGAGGGACACAGTTTACCTCACAGTTTTGGAAACAGTTACATGAAACTTTGGGTACCAGGCTAGAGTTCAGTACAACCTTCCACCCACAGACGGATGGGCAGATAGAGAGAGTCAATCAGATTCTAGAGGACATGTTGAGAGCGTGTGCGCTAGACTATGGGTCTAGTTGGGATGATAACTTACCCTACGCAGAGTTCTCGTACAACAACAGCTACCAAGCCAGTTTGCAGATGGCCCCTTTTGAGGCATTGTACGGAAGGAAATGCATGACACCTTTGATGTGGGATGGAGTTGGAGATCGCAAATAGTTTGGACCTGATTTGATCAGGGATTCTGAGGAGAAGGTCAAGTTGATTCGAGACAGACTTAAGATAGCCCAGTCAAGGCAGAAAAGTTATGCCGATGCTAAACACAAGGAAGTGATCTATGAAGTGGGAGATAGAGCATATCTTCGAGTGTCCCCACTTCGAGGTATTAAAAGATTTGGAGTCAAAGGAAAGTTAGCACCACGATTTGTGGGACCATACAAAGTTCTGGAACGTAGAGGAGAGGTTGCATACCAGTTGGAATTACCAGAGGCTTTGTCGGGAGTTCATGATGTGTTTCATGTTTCCCAGCTGAAGAAGTGTCATGCAGAGATGGCAGACATTCCTTTGAGAGATACAGTGCCACTCGAGGCAATTCAGTTGGAGAATGATCTGATTTATGAGGAGAAGCCTATTAAGATTCTTGAGACTGCAGAGAGAATCACTCGTACCAAGATCATCAAGTTCTGCAAGGTTCAGTGGAGTCACCACACTGAGGAGGAAGCCACTTGGGAACGAGAGGAAGATCTTAGGCAGGACCATCCGCACCTTTTTGCTGGCGAACCCGAATCTCGAGGACAAGATTCATCTTAAGGGGGGTAGGTTTGTAACATCCCAATTATATTAAATTTGGATGTTAATAGAATCATTCAATGCATATCATATTTCTTTGCATTTTGGAGTTTTTGAAATATTCAAATAATAGTTTTCCACTTGAGAAAAACAAATGAGAGGGGATAAGATGACTTCCTCAAAATATAAAAAGAGTGGGAAATTTTATTTTGAATATTACTTTAAGTTTTGGAGTTGTTTGGTATTTATTTTATTTGCAAAAAGTGCATTAGTTGCATTAGGAAAATTATTTTCAAAATGTTATGTGCTTAAGTTAATGTTCATTAGGCTCTAAATATTATGTAATTATTTTAGAAATTAATTTGGTGTTTTTATTAATTCAATTGAATTACTTATGAGCATTTTGGTCTCCTGTTAAAAAAAACACACACACACGCAGCCTGGACCGAAACTGGATTCGGCCCAGGAGCGCCCGACCGGCCCAGCTGGCCATTTCGGCCCAAGGTCGCCATGTTGGAAATATGCCCTAGAGGCAATAATAAAAGTATTATTATTATATTTCTTTGTTCATGATAATTGTCTTTATTCATGCTATAACTGTATTATCCGGAAATCGTAATACACGTGTGAATACATAGACCATAATATGTCCCTAGTAAGCCTCTAGTTGACTAGCTCGTTGATCAACAGATAGTCATGGTTTCCTGGCTATGGACATTGGATGTCATTGATAACGGGATCACATCATTAGGAGAATGATGTGATGGACAAGACCCAATCCTAAGCATAGCGCAAGATCGTGTAGTTCGTTTGCTAGAGCTTTTCCAATGTCAAGTATCTTTTCCTTTGACCATGAGATCGTGTAACTCCCGGATACCGTAGGAGTGCTTTGGGTGTACCAAATGTCACAACGTAACTGGGTGACTATAAAGGTGCACTACAGGTATCTCCGAAAGTGTCTGTTGGGTTGACACGGATCGAGACTGGGATTTATCACTCCGTATGACGGAGAGGTATCATTGGGCCCACTCGGTAATGCATCATCATAATGAGCTCAAAGTGACCAAGTGTCTGGTCACGGGATCATGCATTACGGTACGAGTAAAGTGACTTGCCGGTAACGAGATTGAATGAGGTATTGGGATACCGATGATCGAATCTCGGGCAAGTAACATACCGATTGACAAAGGGAATTGTATACGGGGTTGCTTGAATCCTCGACATCGTGGTTCATCTGATGAGATCATCGTGGAGTATGTGGGAGCCAACATGGGTATCCAGATCCCGCTGTTGGTTATTGACCGGAGAGTCGTCTCGGTCATGTCTGCATGTCTCTCGAACCCGTAGGGTCTACACACTTAAGGTTCGGTGACGCTAGGGTTGTAGGGATATGTATATGCAGTAACCCGAATGTTGTTCGGAGTCCCGGATGAGATCCCGGACGTCACGAGGAGTTCCGGAATGGTCCGGAGGTAGAGATTTATATATGGGAAGTCCTATTTCGGGCATCGGGACAAGTTTCGGGGTTATCGGTATTGTACCGGGACCACCGGAAGGGTCCCGGGGGTCCACCGGGTGGGGCCACCTGTCCCGGGGGGGCCACATGGGCTGTAGGGGCTGCGCCTTGGCCTATATGGGCCAAGGGCACCAGCCCCAAGAGGCCCATGCGCCTAGGGTTACAAGGGGAAAGAGTCCTAGGAGGGGAAGGCACCTCCTAGGTGCCTTGGGGGGGAGGGAAACCCCCCTTGGCCGCTGCCCCACCCTAGGAGATTGGATCTCCTAGGGCCGGCGCCCCCCTTGGCCCTCCTATATATAGTGGGGGATGGAGGGCTTTTGAGACACGCCTTTTGGTTGCCTCCTTCTCCCTCTCCAACACCTCCTCCTCCTCCATAGCGCTTGGCGAAGCCCTGCCGGAGTACTGCAGCTCCATCAACACCACGCCGTCGTGCTGCTGCTGGTGCCATCTCCCTCAACCTCTCCTCTCCCCTTGCTGGATCAAGAAGGAGGATACGTGGCTGTTCCGTACGTGTGTTGAACGCGGAGGTGTCGTCCGTTCGGTGCTAGGATCTCCGGTGATTTGGATCACGTCGTGTACGACTACCTCATCCCCGTTCTTTGAACGCTTCCGCTCGCGATCTACAAAGGTATGTAGATGCATCTAATCACTCGTTGCTAGATGAACTCCTAGATGGATCTTGGTGAAACCGTAGGAAAAATTTTGTTTTCTGCAACGTTCCCCAACAGTGGTATCAGAGCTAGGTCTATGCGTAGTTCTTCTTGCGCGAGTAGAACACAATTTGTTGTGGGCGTAGATGTTGTCAACTTTCTTGCCACTACTAGTCTTATCTTGCTTCAACGGTATTGTGGGATGAAGCGGCCCGGACCAACCTTACACGTATGCTTACGTGAGACCAGTTCCACCGACTAACATGCACAAGTTGCATAAGGTGGCTGGCGGGTATCTGTCTCTCCTACTTTAGTTGGAGCGGATTCGATGAATAGGGTCCTTATGAAGGGTAAATAGAAGTTGACAAATCACGTTGTGGCTTTCACGTAGGTAAGAAAACGTTCTTGCTAGAACCCTACTTCAGCCACGTAAAACTTGCAACAACAATTAGAGGACGTCTAACTTGTTTTTGCAGCTAGTGCTTTGTGATATGATATGGCCAAAGTTGTGATGAATGATGAATGATCTATATGTGATGTATGAGGTGTTCATGCTATTGTAATAGGAATCACGACTTGCATGTCGATGAGTATGACAACCGGCAGGAGCCATAGGAGTTGTCTTTATTTTTGTATGACCTGCGTGTCATTAAGAAATGCCATGTAAATTACTTTACTTTATTGCTAAACGCGTTAGCCATAGTAGTAGAAGTAATAGTTGGCGAGCAACTTCATGGAGACACAATGATGGAGATCATGATGATGGAGATCATGGTGTCATGCCGGTGACAAGATGATCATGGAGCCCCAAGATGGAGATCAAAGGAGCTATGTGATATTGGCCATATCATGTCACTTTTATTATTTGATTGCATTTGATGTTTATCATGTTTTTCATCTTGTTTGCTTAGAACGACGGTAGTAAATAAGATGATCCCTCACAACAATTTCAAGAAGTGTTCTCCCCTAACTGTGCACCGTTGCTAAAGTTCGTCATTTCGAAGCACCACGTGATGATCGGGTGTGATAGATCCTTACGTTCACATACAACGGGTGTAAGACAGCTTTACACATGCAAAAACACTTAGGGTTAACTTGACGAGCCTAGCATGTGTATAGACATGGCCTTGGAACACAGAAGACCGAAAGGTCGAGCATGAGTCGTATAGAAGATACGATCAACATGAAGATGTTCACCGACGTTGACTAGTCCGTCTCACGTGATGATCGGACACGGCCTAGTTGACTCGGATCATGTTATACTTAGATGACTAGAAGAGGGATGTCTATCTAAGTGGGAGTTCATTAATAATTTGATTAGATGAACTTAATTATCATGAACTTAGTCTAAAATCTTTACAATATGTCTTGTAGATCAAATGGCCAACGTTGTCTTCAATTTCAACGCGTTCCTAGAGAAAACCAAGCTGAAAGACGATGGCAGCAACTATATGGACTGGGTCCGAAACCTGAGGATCATCCTCATAGCTGCCAAGAAAGATTATGTCCTACAAGCACCGCTAGGTGATGCACCTGTCCCACAGAACCATGACGTTATGAACGCTTGGCAGACACGTGCTGATGACTACTCCCTCGTTTAGTGCGGCATGCTTTACAGTTTAGAGCCGGGGCTCCAAAAGCGTTTTGAGAGACATGGAGCATATGAGATGTTCGAAGAGCTGAAAATGGTTTTTCAAGCTCATGCCCGGGTCGAGAGATATGAAGTCTCCGACAAATTCTTCAGCTGTAAGACGGAGGAAAATAGTTCTGGTAGTGAGCACATACTCACTATGTCTGGGTTGCATAACCGCTTGACTCAGCTGGGAGATAGTCTCCCGGATGACGCATTCATTGACAGAATCCTCCAGTCGCTTCCACCAAGCTACAAGAGATTTTTGATGAACTTCAATATGCAGGGGATGCAAAAGACCATTCCTGAGGTATTTGCAATGCTGAAATCAGCAGAGGTAGAAGTCAAGAAGGAACATCAAGTGTTGATGGTAAATAAAACCACTAAGTTCAAGAAGGGCAAGGGTAAAAAGAACTCCAAGAAGGACGGCAAGGAAGTTGCCGCGCCCAGCAAGCAAGCTGCTGGGAAGAAGCCAAAGAATGGACCCAAGCCCGAGACTGAGTGCTTTTATTGCAATGGGAAGGGTCACTGGAAACGGAACTGCCCCAAATACTTAGCGGACAAGAAGGCCGGCAAAACCAAAGGTATATTTGATATACATGTAATTGATGTGTACCTTACCAGTATTCGTAGTAACTCCTGGGTATTTGATACCGGTGCCGTTGCTCATATTTGTAACTCACAGCAGGAGCTGCGGAATAAACGGAGACTGGTGAAGGACGAGGTGACGATGCGCGTTGGGAATGGTTCCAAGGTCGATGTGATCGCCGTCGGCACGCTACCTCTACATTTACCTACGGGATTAGTTATAAACCTCAATAATTGTTATTTAGTACCAAGTTTGAGCATGAACATTGTATCAGGATCTCGTTTAATACGAGATGGCTACTCATTTAAATCCGAGAATAATGGTTGTTCTATTTATATGAGAGATATGTTTTATGGTCATGCTCCGATGGTCAATGGTTTATTCTTAATGAATCTCGAACGTAATATTACACATATTCATAGTGTGAATACCAAAAGATTTAAGGTTGATAATGATAGTCCCACATACTTGTGGCACTGCCGCCTTGGTCACATAGGTGTCAAACGCATGAAGAAGCTCCATGCAGATGGACTTTTAGAGTCTCTTGATTATGATTCATTTGACACGTGTGAACCATGCCTCATGGGTAAAATGACTAAGACTCCGTTCTCAGGAACAATGGAGCGAGCAACCAACTTATTGGAAATCATACATACTGATGTGTGCGGTCCAATGAGTGTTGAGGCTCGCGGTGGCTATCGTTATGTTCTCACCCTTACTGATGACTTGAGTAGATATGGGTATGTCTACTTAATGAAACACAAGTCTGAAACCTTTGAAAAGTTCAAGGAATTTCAGAGTGAGGTTGAAAATCAACGTGACAGGAAAATCAAGTTCATGCGATCAGATCGTGGAGGAGAATACTTGAGTCACGAATTTGGCACACACCTAAGAAAATGTGGAATAGTTTCACAACTCACGCCGCCTGGAACACCTCAGCGTAATGGTGTGTCCGAACGTCGTAATCGCACTCTATTAGATATGGTGCGATCTATGATGTCTCTTACCAATTTACCGCTATCTTTTTGGGGCTATGCTTTAGAGACTGCCGCATTCACTTTAAATAGGGCTTCGTCGAAATCCGTTGAGACGACACCGTTTGAATTATGGTTTGGGAACAAACCTAAGTTGTCGTTTCTAAAAGTTTGGGGATGCGATGCTTATGTCAAGAAACTTCAACCTGAAAAGCTCGAACCCAAGTCGGAAAAATGCGTCTTCATAGGATTCCCTAAAGAAACTGTTGGGTATACCTTCTACCTCAGATCCGAAGGCAAGATCTTTGTTGCCAGAAATGGATCCTTTCTAGAGAAGGAGTTTCTCTCGAAAGAAGTAAGTGGGAGGAAAGTAGAACTTGATGAAGTATTGCCTCTTGAACCGGAAAATGGCACAACTCAAGAAAATGTTCCTGAGGTACCTGCACCGAGTAGAGAGGAAGTTGATGATAATGATCAAGATATTTCTGATCAAGCTCATACTAAAATTCGAAGGTCCACAAGGACACGTTCCGCACCAGAGTGGTACGGCAACCCTGTCTTGGAAATCATGTTGTTAGACAACGGTGAACCTTCAAACTATGAAGAAGCAATGGCGGGCCCGGATTCCGACAAATGGCTAGAAGCCATGAAATCCGAGATAGGATCCATGTATGAAAACAAAGTATGGACTTTGACTGACTTGCCCGTTGAGCGGCGAGCCATAGAAAATGAATGGATCTTTAAGAAGAAGACAGACGCGGATGGTAATGTGACCATCTATAAAGCTCGGCTTGTCGCTAAGGGTTATCGACAAGTTCAAGGAGTTGACTACGATGAGACTTTCTCACCGGTAGCGAAGCTAAAGTCCGTCCGAATCATGTTAGCAATTGCCGCATTCTATGATTATGAGATATGGCAAATGGACGTCAAAACGGCATTCCTTAATGGTTTCCTTAAGGAAGAGTTGTATATGATGCAGCCGGAAGGTTTTGTCGATCCTAAGAATGCTAACAAGGTGTGCAAGCTCCAACGCTCGATTTATGGGCTGGTGCAAGCATCTCGGAGTTGGAACATTCGCTTTGATAAGATGATCAAAGCGTTTGGGTTTACGCAGACTTATGGAGAAGCCTGCGTTTACAAGAAAGTGAGTGGGAGCTCTGTAGCATTTCTCATACTATATGTGGATGACATACTTCTGATGGGAAATGATATAGAACTCTTGGACAGCATCAAGGCCTACTTGAATAAGAGTTTTTCAATGAAGGACCTTGGAGAAGCTGCTTATATATTAGGCATCAGGATCTATAGAGATAGATCAAGACGCCTCATAGGTCTTTCACAAAGCACATACCTTGATAAGATTTTGAAGAAGTTCAAAATGGATCAGTCCAAGAAAGGGTTCTTGCCTGTTTTGCAAGGTGTGAGATTGAGCTCGGCTCAATGCCCGACCACGGCAAAAGATAAAGAAGAGATGAGTGTCATCCCCTATGCCTCAGCCATAGGTTCTATTATGTATGCCATGCTGTGTACCAGACCTGATGTAAACCTTGCCGTAAGTTTGGTAGGAAGGTACCAAAGTAATCCCGGCAAGGAACACTGGACAGCGGTCAAGAATATCCTGAAGTACCTGAAAAGGACAAAGGACATGTTTCTCGTTTATGGAGGTGACGAAGAGCTCGTCGTAAAGGGTTACGTCGACGCTAGCTTCGACACAGATCTGGATGACTCTAAGTCACAAACCGGATACGTGTATATGTTGAATGGTGGAGCAGTGAGCTGGTGCAGCTGCAAGCAGAGCGTCATGGCGGGATCTACATGTGAAGCGGAGTATATGGCAGCCTCGGAGGCAGCACATGAAGCAATATGGGTGAAGGAGTTCATCACCGACTTAGGAGTCATACCCAATGCGTCGGGGCCAATCAAACTCTTCTGTGACAACACTGGAGCTATTGCACTTGCCAAGGAGCCCAGGTTTCACAAGAAGACAAGGCACATCAAGCGTCGCTTCAACTCCATTCGTGAAAATGTTCAAGATGGAGACATAGAGATTTGTAAAGTACATACGGACCTGAATGTAGCAGATCCTTTGACTAAACCTCTCCCTAGGGCAAAACATGATCAACACCAGAATTCCATGGGTGTTCGATTCATAACAATGTAACTAGATTATTGACTCTAGTGCAAGTGGGAGACTGTTGGAAATATGCCCTAGAGGCAATAATAAAAGTATTATTATTATATTTCTTTGTTCATGATAATTGTCTTTATTCATGCTATAACTGTATTATCCAGAAATCGTAATACACGTGTGAATACATAGACCATAATATGTCCCTAGTAAGCCTCTAGTTGACTAGCTCGTTGATCAACATATAGTCATGGTTTCCTGGCTATGGACATTGGATGTCATTGATAACGGGATCACATCATTAGGAGAATGATGTGATGGACAAGACCCAATCCTAAGCATAGCGCAAGATCGTGTAGTTCGTTTGCTAGAGCTTTTCCAATGTCAAGTATCTTTTCCTTTGACCATGAGATCGTGTAACTCCCGGATACCGTAGGAGTGCTTTGGGTGTACCAAACGTCACAACGTAACTGGGTGACTATAAAGGTGCACTACAGGTATCTCCGAAAGTGTCTGTTGGGTTGACACGGATCGAGACTGGGATTTGTCACTCCGTATGACGGAGAGGTATCACTGGGCCCACTCGGTAATGCATCATCATAATGAGCTCAAAGTGACCAAGTGTCTGGTCACGGGATCATGCATTACGGTACGAGTAAAGTTACTTGCCGGTAATGAGATTGAATGAGGTATTAGGATACCGACGATCAAATCTCGGGCAAGTAACATACCGATTGACAAAGGGAATTGTATACGGGGTTGCTTGAATCCTCGACATCGTGGTTCATCCGATGAGATCATCGTGGAGTATGTGGGAGCCAACATGGGTATCCAGATCCCGCTGTTGGTTATTGACTGGAGAGTCGTCTCGGTCATGTCTGCATGTCTCCTGAACCCGTAGGGTCTACACACTTAAGGTTCGGTGACGCTAGGGTTGTAGGGATATGTATATGCAGTAACCCGAATGTTGTTTGGAGTCCCGGATGAGATCCCGGACGTCACGAGGAGTTCCGGAATGGTCCGGAGGTAAATATTTATATATGGGAAGTCCTATTTCGGGCATCAGGACAAGTTTCGGGGTTATCAGTATTGTACCGGGACCACCGGAAGGGTCCCGGGGGGGCCACATGGGCTGTAGGGGCTGCGCCTTGGCCTATATGGGCCAAGGGCACCAGCCCCAAGAGGCCCATGCGCCTAGGGTTACAAGGGGAAAGAGTCCTAGGAGGGGAAGGCACCTCCTAGGTGCCTTGGGGGGAGGGAAACCCCCCTTGGCCGCCGCCCCACCCTAGGAGATTGGATCTCCAAGGGCCGGCGCCCCCCCTTGGCCCTCCTATATATAGTGGGGGATGGAGGGCTTTTGAGACATGCCTTTTGGTTGCCTCCTTCTCCCCCTCCAACACCTCCTCCTCCTCCATAGCGCTTGGCGAAGCCCTGCCGGAGTACTGCAGCTCCATCAACACCACGCCGTCGTGCTGCTGCTGGTGCCATCTCCCTCAACCTCTCCTCTCCCATTGCTGGATCAAGAAGGAGGAGACGTGGCTGTTCCGTACGTGTGCTGAACGCGGAGGTGCCGTCCGTTCGGTGCTAGGATCTCCGGTGATTTGGATCACGTCATGTACGACTACCTCATCCCCGTTCTTCGAACGCTTCCGCTCGCGATCTACAAAGGTATGTAGATGCATCTAATCACTCGTTGCTAGATGAACTCCTAGATGGATCTTGGTGAAACCGTAGAAATTTTTTTGTTTTCTGCAACGTTCCCCAACACGCCCGCGCGCCCGAAACCTCCCGCACCGGTCGATCGCCCGCAGCCCCCCTCGCTCATTACCGCCGCCGCCTCTAACTGGTGGGCCCCGCTCCACCTCATCTCCCCCAACCTCCCACTTTCCCCGCTCAGGTGAGCTCGCCGCCGCGCTCCCGCAGCCGCCGGGCGAGGCCCTCGCGGATAATGCATATCCGCGGCACCCACACGCCCTCCCCTCGCCTATAAATGCCCCGAGCTCCCCTCAGTCGACCTCGCCGTCCCGCTTCTCCCCACGCCTCCCATAACCGCCGCTGTCGCCGTTTACATCTCGCCAGAGCCGCGCCGCTCCGTCGTCCCTTCCGTCGCCAGTAAGCCACCATGGCCTCCCCTTCTTCGTCAAATGGCTCCCCGCGGCAAAACGCACCCGTTTGACACCTTTTCCTCGCCTAGGTCCCGCCAGAG
Organism: Triticum aestivum; assembly: GCF_018294505.1. Classification (NCBI taxonomy): domain Eukaryota; kingdom Viridiplantae; phylum Streptophyta; class Magnoliopsida; order Poales; family Poaceae; genus Triticum; species Triticum aestivum. The sequence continues at coordinate 331,565,454 of NC_057806.1, read as the reverse complement.
ACGACGCCCCGACGACACCCGACCTCGCCGGAGCCCACGGAGCGCCGCCGCCTTCACCTCGCCGACCCCGACGCCCCTGAGGAGCCCCGATGCCGCCATCCGGACGCCCAAGCCGCGCCGCACCTCCCCGTCTTCTTCCCCGTCGACGAGGACCACCGCAGCCGCCGCCCCCTCCGTCACCAACGCCGCGCCGCTGTAAGCCGCCGCACCTTCCCTCGTTCGTTAGATCGAAGATCCACGGCCCAGATTAGATTAGGTCCGTTTTTTTATTTCGCGAAGAGGTACGCGGTTAACCGCGGTTCCCTTAGACCGTGCGGTTTATTTAAACCGAGCGTCGGTTTTTCCTTAATTAGCCACCGCCGTTGTTTTTTTCATTTAGCGGCGGTTCGCCGTATAGCCTCCGCTGCGGATGCTGCTCGGCCAGCCAGGAGCTACCACGTGGCCAGGGACTTGTTTGCGATAGTTCTTTTTCTGTTTAGTCCCTGTAAATAGCAGATTAGTCCCTGATCTTAGATTAGCCATAACTTTTTAACCGTAGATCCAAACTCGATGAAACCAGCGGCAAATTCCTCGTATTGTCTAGATCTATCCAGTAGCATAGTTTTTGCAAACTTTTGTCAGATTCAAGTTTGAATTTATTAGATTCGAATTCGAACTTCAAATAGCCATATCTCCCAAACCGTAGCTCCGATTAAGTTGATTCCTTTTGCATGCTGTCACCGTAGCAAAACCCTATCACCTGGACCTTTGTCACAATAATTTTCACACACTAGAATCTACCATTTAATATTTTTACTAGTATGCACTATATTTCACATCACTCTTCGAACCATAGGCCTATGCTGTTTTGCACTTAGAGTATTTCTGTAGTAGCTTAGTGTGTTGTATGTTCATTTGGTTTTTCCGAGACTTTTTGCTATGCATGTTCTTTTGGTTCTCTGGAATGTTTGCTCATGTTTGTTATCTTCTTTGCGATAGATTGCCCGGAGTGCGAAGCAGAATATTATCAGTCTTTAGAATTCAACCAGCAGTACCAAGGCAAGTTGCATCTTGATCATGTTTCATTACCTATGTTTTTATTATGCACTTAGTTCTTTGCGGTAGGACTACATGGTAGGAAACTAGTGCCGCATGACTTTGCTTTTCACCCAGTAGTTCATTGAGGTAGGTCTGAACCATATAACTTTGTCACCATCGTTTTACTTTATGTTGCTATGCTAAGTAGACGTGGATTGGGGAGTGACCATTGTAAAGTTTGAGTGACAATGTAGTAAATAGGACCTAAGTTAATTAATGAACTACCTAGGCGGAAACTTGTGGGAATGGTGGCGAAGTATAGTGGGGCACGCATGGGAAATCCATGGTGGTGCACCACTAGTGGACCGTCCGCTCAGGCTCAAAGAGATCAATCGTATTCCCATGTCTAGAAGCTTATTACGTGTGCAGCCACAGGCCAATATGGGCTCTGGCTTAGTTGAGTAGTTAGTGTGACCCCTTCCGGGATGGGCTAGCAGATGTAGAATGATGTAGGTGTACCGGCCTATCCGTGGGTTAAGGGGGAACATTTTCGAAAGGCTATGTCTCGATCTTCCGATCATGGAGGTGGTCGAGTCTTGTGGGGAAAAGTGCACAACCTCTGCAGAGTTTTGACCTAATCGATTAGCCGTGCCCCCGGTTACGGACAACTTGAGCATCTAGTAGTGGAAATGCTGGGAGATCTTCTCACCTTTAAATTAAACAGTTGGGTTTTAAATGAAAATTGGAACGGATGGAGTTGGGTTTGCCAACTCATCCTATGCAAATGTGTAGTAGTAGAATAACATCTTTTCTAATAGGGAAAAACTAGCTTTATGCAAAAACTAAACTTAGAGCTTTCCACCAGCCAAATTGCATGTAAAAGTAGGTTCATTACACTATGATGTGACTTGCCAGTACATTCAATGTACTGACCCATTTGGCTGCAACTTATCATGTTGCAGATATATCCGACGAGGATTAAGGTGCGATAGGTCGATGTTCTACACTCAACCTTGCTCGTGGAGTTGGACTCACTACTTATTTGCTTCCGCAATATTTGCTTATTGGCTCTATGCCCTATTTTGTAATAAATGTATTGCTCCTGGACTATCGATGTAATAAAGAGATGTGTGTTATTTCTGTTATTTCATCGAGTACTGTGTGTGCTAGCAAGTCAATCCAGGGACTAGCACGGTAAGCAGAGAGACTTCGACTCTTACCGAGTTGGGTCGCTACACTATATTTGTCTATCGTAATCATGACATAAGATATTCACATGCAAATAAGGTTGACCAACTGCGACTTGCAAAGACAACAAAATATTGTAATAATGTAGGGACATAAGTGTCACTCAAATATAGGGACGTAGATACAAAAACATGTGTATATACATCGTGATGCCAAAAGGTGAATAGAAACAAATATATATACATTGTGAGCATGAAAGATGACATACATTACTAGAAAGGCTTATTGGATGGCTGATCCGTTGAATCAACCAAATTATGTCTTTAGCGGGGGTTCGGTAGACCTATACGTACTGACCAATTGCTTCCTTTCTGGTCCACTGTCCTTAACACTCTTTAGTATGACTTGTATCATAAACTAGTGTCATTATTTCCCAACAAGGCTATGCCTAAAATATGAGCTCTTAAATTTATACTATAATGGGGTGTTGGTGCTTGCCATCGTCCAACTCACCTCCCCCTTCTCTGTTGGAAATATGCCCTAGAGGCAATAATAAAATGGTTATTATTATATTTCCTTGTTCATGATAATTGTCTATTGTTCATTCTATAATTGTATTAACCGGAAACCGTAATACATGTGTGAATACATAGATCGTAATATGTCCCTAGTAAGCCTCTAGTTGACTAGCTCATTGATCAATAGATGGTCATGGTTTCCTAACCATGGACATTGGATGTCATTGATAACGGGATCACATCATTAGGAGAATGATGTGATGGATAAGACCAAATCTTAAGCGTAGCACAAGATCGTGTAGTTCGTTTGCTAAAGCTTTTCTAATGTCAAGTATCATTTCCTTAGACCATGAGATCGTGCAACTCCCGGATACCGTAGGAATGCTTTGGGTGTACCAAACGTCACAACGTAACTGGGTGGCTATAAAGGTGCACTACAGGTATCTCCAAAAGTGTCTGTTGGGTTGGCACGAATCGAGACTGGGATTTGTCACTCCGTATGACGGAGAGGTATCTCTGGGCCCACTCGGTAATGCATCATCATAATGAGCTCAATGTGACTAAGGAGTTAGCCACGGGATCATGCGTTACGGAACGAGTAAAGAGACTTGCCAGTAACAAGATTGAACGAGGTATGGGGATACGGACGATCGAATCTCGGGCAAGTAACATACCGATAGACAAAGGGAATTGTATACATGATTGATTGAATCCCCGACATCGTGGTTCATCCGATGAGATCATCGTGGAACATGTGGGAGCCAATATGGGTATCCAGATCCCGCTATTGGTTATTGGCCGGAGAGATGTCACGATCATGTCTGCATGGTTCCCGAACCCGTAGGGTCTACACACTTAAGGTTCTGTGACGCTAGAGTCGTTATGGGAAATAGTATGTGGTTACCGAAGGTTGTTCGGAGTCCCGGATGATATCCCAGGCATGATGAGGAGTTCCGGAATGGTCCGGAGGTGAAGATCGATATATTGGACGAAGGATATTGGAGTCCGGAATTGTTCCGGGGGTACCGGGTGACGACCAGCGTGTCCGAAAGGGGTTTCGGAGGCCCGGGCAAGCGTTGGGGCCTTATGGGCCAAGGGGAGTGTTGGAAATATGCCCTAGAGGCAATAATAAATTGATTATTATTATATTTCCTTGTTCATGATAATCGTTTATTATCCATGCTATAATTGTATTGATAGGAAACTCAGATACATGTGTGGATACATAGACAACACCATGTCCCTAGTAAGCCTCTAGTTGACTAGCTCGTTGATCAATAGATGGTTATAGTTTCCTGACCATGGACATTGGATGTCGTTGATAACGGGATCACATCATTAGGAGAATGATGTGATGGACAAGACCCAATCCTAAGCCTAGCACAAGATCATGTAGTTCGTATGCTAAAGCTTTTCTAATGTCAAGTATCATTTCCTTAGACCATGAGATTGTGCAACTCCCGGATACTGTAGGAGTGCTTTGGGTGTGCCAAACGTCACAACGTAACTGGGTGGCTATAAAGGTACACTACGGGTATCTCTGAAAGTGTCTGTTGGGTTGGCACGAATCGAGATTGGGATTTTGTCACTCCGTGTAAACGGAGAGGTATCTCTGGGCCCACTCGGTAGGACATCATCATAATGTGCACAATGTGACCAAGGGGTTGATCACGGGATGATGTGTTACGGAACGAGTAAAGAGACTTGCCGGTAACGAGATTGAACAAGGTATCGGTATACCGACGATCGAATCTCGGGCAAGTACCATACCGCTAGACAAAGGGAATTGTATACGGGATTGATTGAGTCCTTGCCATCGTGGTTCATCCGATGAGATCATCGTGGAACATGTGGGAGCCAACATGGGTATCCAGATCCCGCTGTTGGTTATTGACCGGAGAACATCTCGGTCATGTCTACATGTCTCCCGAACCCGTAGGGTCTACACACTTAAGGTTCGATGGCGCTAGGGTTATAAAGGAAGTTTGTATGTGGTTACCGAATGTTGTTCGGAGTCCCGGATGAGATCCCGGACGTCACGAGGAGTTCCGGAATGGTCCGGAGGTAAAGATTTATATATAGGAAGTCCTGTTTCGGCCATCGGGACAAGTTTCGGGGTAATCGGTATTGTACCGGGACCACCGGAAGGGTCCCGGGGGCCCACCGGGTGGGGCCACCTGCCCCGGGGGGCCACATGGGCTGTAGGGGGTGCGCCTTGGCCTACATGGGCCAAGGGCACCAGCCCCTAGAGGCCCATGCGCCAAGATAAAGGAAAAAGGGGAGAGTCCTAAAGGGGGAAGGCACCTCCGAGGTGCCTTGGGGAGGATGGACTCCTCCCCCCTCCTTAGCCGCACCCCTTCCTTGGAGGAGGGGGCAAGGCTGCGCCTCCCCCCTCTCCCCTGCCCCTATATATAGTGGAGGGGAGGGAGGGCATCCATACCTGAGCCCCTGGCGCCTCCCTCCCTCCCGTGACACCTCCTCCTCTCCCGCAGGTGCTTGGCGAAGCCCTGCAGGATTGCCACGCTCCTCCACCACCACCACGCCGTTGTGCTGCTGTTGGATGGAGTCTTCCTCAACCTCTCCCTCTCTCCTTGCTGGATCAAGGCGTGGGAGACGTCACCGGGCTGTACGTGTGTTGAACGCGGAGGTGCTGTCCGTTCGGCACTAGATCATCGGTGATCTGAATCACGACGAGTACGACTCCATCAACCCCGTTCACTTGAACGCTTCCGCTTAGCGATCTACAAGGGTATGTAGATGCACTCTCTTTCTACTCGTTGCTGGTTTCTCCATAGATAGATCTTGGTGATTCGTAGGAAAATTTTGAATTTCTGCTACGTTCCCCAACAGTGGCATCATGAGCTAGGTCTATTGCGTAGATTCTTTGCACGAGTAGAACACAAAGTAGTTGTGGGCGTCGATATTGTTCAATATGCTTGCCGTTACTAGTCTTATCTTGATTCGGCGGCATCGTGGGATGAAGCGGCCCGGACCAACCTTACACGTACGCTTACGTGAGACCGGTTCCACCGACAAACATGCACTAGTTGCATAAGGTGGCTGGCGGGTGTCTGTCTCTCCCACTTTAGTCGGATCGGATTCGATGAAAAGGGTCCTTATGAAGGGTAAATAGCAATTGGCATATCACGTTGTGGTTCATGCGTAGGTAAGAAACGTTCTTGCTAGAAACCCATAGCAGCCACGTAAAACATGCAAACAACAATTAGAGGACGTCTAACTTGTTTTTGCAGGGTATGCTATGTGATGTGATATGGCCAAAAAAAGGATGTGATGAATGATATATGTGATGTATGAGATTGATCATGTTCTTGTAATAGGAATCACGACTTGCATGTCGATGAGTATGACAACCGGCAGGAGCCATAGGAGTTGTCTTTATTTATTTGTGACCTGCGTGTCAACTTAAACGTCATGTAATTAATTTACTTTATTGCTAACCGTTAGCCATAGTAGTAGAAGTAATAGTTGGCGAGGCAACTTCATGAAGACACGATGATGGAGATCATGATGATGGAGATCATGGTGTCATGCCGGTGACGATGATGATCATGGAGCCCCGAAGATGGAGATCAAAAGGAGCAAAGTGATGATGGCCATATCATGTCACTATTTGATTGCATGTGATGTTTATCATGTTTATACATCTTATTTGCTTAGAACGACGGTAGTAAATAAGATGATCCCTTACAACAATTTCAAGAAGTGTTCTCCCCTAACTGTGCACCGTTGCGACAGTTTGCTGTTTCAGAACATCACGTGATGATCGGGTGTTTTATTCAGACGTTCAAATACAACGGGTGTTGACGAGCCTAGCATGTACAGACATGGCCTCGGAACACACGCGAAACACTTAGGGGTAACTTGACGAGCCTAGCATGTACAGACATGGCCTTGGAACATGGAGACCGAAAGGTCGAGCATGAGTCGTATAGAAGATACGATCAACATGAAGATGTTCACCGATGATGACTAGTCCGTCTCACGTGATGATCGGACACGGCCTAGTTTGACTCGGATCATGTAATCACTTAGATGACTAGAGGGATGTCTATCTGAGTGGGAGTTCATAAGATGAACTTAATTATCCTGAACATAGTCAAAAGGATTTTGCAAATTATGTCGTAGCTCACGCTATAGTTCTACTGTTTAGATATGTTCCTAGAGAAAAATTAGTTGAAAGTTGATAGTAGCAATTATGCGGACTAGGTCCGTAAACTGAGGATTGTCCTCATTGCTTCATAGAAGGCTTATGTCCTTAATGCACCGCTCAGTGTGCTGAACCTCGAACGTTGTCTGTGGTTGTTGCGAACATCTGACATACACGTTTTGATAACTACGTGATAGTTCAGTTAAACGGTTTAGAGTTGAGGCACCAAAGACATTTTTGAAACGTCACGAAACATATGAGATGTTTTGAGGGCTGAAATTGGGATTTCAGGCTCGTGCCCATGTCAAGAGGTATAAGACCTCCGATGACTTTCTTAACCTGCAAACTAAGGAGAAAAGCTCAATTGTTGAGCTTGTGCTCAGATTGTCTGAGTACAACAATCATTTGAATCGAGTGGGAGTTGATCTTCCAGATAAGACAATGATGGTTCTCCAAAGTCATTGCCACCAAGCTGTTAGAGCTTCATGATGAACTATAACATATCAGGGATAGATATGATGATCCTTGAGGTATTCGTGATGTTTGACACCGCGAAAGTAGAAATCAAGAAGGAGCATCAATTGTTGATGGTTGGTGAATCACTAGTTTCAAGAAGGGCAAGGGCAAGAAGGGATACTTCATGAAACGGCAAATCAACTGCTGCTCTAGTGAAGAAACCCAAGGTAAAACCCAAACCCGAGACTAAGTGCTTCTGTAATAAGGGGAACAACCACTAGAGCAGAATTACCCTAGATACTTGGTAGATAAGAAGGCTGGCAAGGTCGATAGAAGTATATTGGATATATATTATGTTAATGTGTACTTTACTAGTACTCCTAGTAGCACCAGGGTATTAGATACCGGTTCGGTTGCTAAGTGTTAGTAACTCGAAATAAAAGCTACGGAATAAACGGAGACTAGCTAAAGGTGAGCTGACGATATGTGTTGGAAATGTTTCCAAGGTTGATGTGATCAAGCATCGCACGCTCCCTCTACCATCGAGATTTGGTGTTTGCGTTGAGCATAGACATGATTGGATTATGTCTATCGCAATACGGTTATTCATTTAAGGAGAATAATGGTTACTCTATTTATTTGAATAATACCTTCAATGGTCTTGCACCTAAAGGAATGGTTTATTGAATCTCGGTCGTAGTGATACACATTTTCATGCCAAAAAGGATATAAGATAGTAATGATTGTACCACTTACTTGTGGCACTGCCATGTAAGTCATATTGGTGTAAAACGCATGAAGAAGCTCCATGTTGATGGATCTTTGGACTCACTCATTTTGAAAAGTTTGAGACATGCGAACCATGTCTATTGGTGTATACGCATGAAGAAACTCCATGCAGATGGATCATTTGGACTCACTTGATTTTGAATCACTTGAGATATGCAAATCATACCACATGGGCAAGATGACTAAAAAGCCTCATTTTCAGTAAAATGGAACAAGATAGCAACTTGTTGGAAGTAACACATCTTGATGTGTGCAGTCCAATGAGTGCTGAGGCATGCAGTGAATATCGTTATGTTCTTACTTCACAGATGATTCGAGTAGATGTTGAGTATATTTACTTGATAAAACACAAGTCTGAATTATTGAATGGTTCAAGTAATTTCAGAGTGAAGTAGAAGATCATTGTGACAAGAGGATAAAATGTCTATGATATGATCATAGAGATGAATATCTGAGTTACGAGCTTTGGCACGCAATTAAGACATTGTGGAAATTGTTTCACAATTAATACCGCCTGGAACACCATAGTGTGATGGTGTGTCCGAACATCATAGTTGCACCCTATTGGATATGGTGCGTACCTTGATGTCTCTTATCGAATTACCACTATCGTTCATGGGTTAGGCATTAGAGACAACCGCACTCACTTTAATAGGGCATCACGTTACTCCGTTGAGACGACACCATATGAATTATGGTTTAGAGAAACCTAAGTTGTTGTTTCTTAAAAGTTTGGGGCTACGACGCTTATGTGAAAAAGTTTCAGGCTGATAAGCTAGAACCCAAAGCGGATAAATGCATCTTCATAGGACACCCAAAACAGTTGGGTATACCTCCTGTCTCAGATCCAAGAGCAATAAAGGATTGTTTCTTGAATCGGGTCCTTTTTCGAGGAAAGGTTTCTCTCGAAAAGTTGAGTGGGAGGATGGTGGAGACTTGATGAGGTTATTGAACCGTCTCTTCAACTAGTGTGTGGCAGGGCACAGGAAGTTGTTCCTGTGGCACCTACACCAATTGAAGTGGAAGCTTATGATATTGATCATGAAACTTCGGATCAAGTCACTACCAAACCTCGTGGGATGACAAGGATGCGTACTACTTCAGAGTGGTACGTAATCCTGTCTTGGAAGTCATGTTGCTAGACAACAATGAACCTACGAGCTATGGAGAAGCGATGGTGGGCCCAGATTCCGATAAATGGCTCAAGGCCATAAAACCCGAGAGAGGATCCATGTATGAAAACAAAGTGTAGACTTTGGAAGAACTACTTGATGGTCGTAAGGCTGTTAGGTACATATGGATTTTGAAAGGAAGACAGACAATGATGGTAAGTGTCACCATTGAGAAAGCTCGACTTGTCGTTAAGATGTTTTTCGACAAGTTCAAGGAGTTGACTACGATGAGACTTTCTCACTCGTAGCGATGCTAAGAGTTTGTTGGAATTATATTAGCAATTACTGCATTATTTATGAAATCTTGCAGATAGGATGTCAAAACATTGTTTCCTCGACGATTCTTGAGGAAAGGTTGTATGTGATACAACCGGAAGGTTTTGTCTATCCCGAAATATGCTAATAAGTATGCAAAGCTCCAGCAATCCTTCTGAGGACTGGAGTGAGCATCTCGGAGTTGGAATGTATGCTTTGATGATGATCAAAGATTTTGGGTGTATACAAAGTTTATGAGAAACTTGTATTTCCAAAGAAGTGAGTGGGAGCACTATAGAATTTCTGATGAGTATATGTTGTTGACATATTAATGATCAGAAATGACGTAGAATTTCTGGAAAGCATATAGGGTTATTTGGAAAGTGTTTTCAATGGAAAACCTGGTTTAAGCTACTTGAACATTGAGCATCAAGATCTATAAGGATAGATCAAGACGCTTAATAGTACTTTCAAATGAGCACATGCCTAGACGTGATCTTGAAGGTGTTCAAGATGGATCAGTCAAAGAAGGAGTTCTTGCCTGAGTTGTAAGGTATGAAGTTAAGATTTAAAGCTCGACCATGGCAGAATAGAGAGAAAGGAACGAAGGTCGTCCCCTATGCTTAAGACATAGGCTCTACAGTATGCTATGCTGTGTACCGCACCTGAAGTGTGCTTTACCATGAGTCAGTCAAGGGGTACAAGAGTGATCCAAGAATGGATCACAGGACAGCGGTCAAAGTTATCCTTAGTAACTAGTGGACTAAGGAATTTTCTCAATTATGGAGGTGGTAAAGGAGTTCGTCGTAAAGGGTTACGTCGATGCAAGCTTAACACCTATCCGGATAGCTCTGAGTAGAGATACCGGATACGTATAATGGAGCAACAATTTAGAATAGCTCCAAGTAGAACAGTTATTTGGAATAGCTCCAAATAGAACGTGGTAGCTGCATCTAGGAGATGACATAGAGATTTGTAAAGCACACACGGATCTGAAAGGTTCAGACCCGTTGACTATAACCTCTCTCACAAGCATAACATGATCAAACCCAGAACTCTTTGGGTGTTAGTCACATGGGGATGTGACCTTGAGTGTTAATCACATATCGATGTGAACTAGATTATTGACTCTAGTGCAAGTGGGAGACTGTTGGAAATATGCCCTAGAGGCAATAATAAATTGATTATTATTATATTTCCTTGTTCATGATAATCGTTTATTATCCATGCTATAATTGTATTGATAGGAAACTCAGATACATGTGTGGATACATAGACAACACCATGTCCCTAGTAAGCCTCTAGTTGACTAGCTCGTTGATCAATAGATGGTTACAGTTTCCTGACCATGGACATTGGATGTCGTTGATAACGGGATCACATCATTAGGAGAATGATGTGATGGACAAGACCCAATCCTAAGCCTAGCACAAGATCATGTAGTTCGTATGCTAAAGCTTTTCTAATGTCAAGTATCATTTCCTTAGACCATGAGATTGTGCAACTCCCGGATACTGTAGGAGTGCTTTGGGTGTGCCAAACGTCACAACGTAACTGGGTGGCTATAAAGGTACACTACGGGTATCTCTGAAAGTATCTGTTGGGTTGGCACGAATCGAGATTGGGATTTTGTCACTCCGTGTAAACGGAGAGGTATCTCTGGGCCCACTCGGTAGGACATCATCATAATGTGCACAATGTGACCAAGGGGTTGATCACGGGATGATGTGTTACGGAACGAGTAAAGAGACTTGCCGGTAACGAGATTGAACAAGGTATCGGTATACCGACGATCGAATCTCGGGCAAGTACCATACCGCTAGACAAAGGGAATTGTATACGGGATTGATTGAGTCCTTGCCATCGTGGTTCATCCGATGAGATCATCGTGGAACATGTGGGAGCCAACATGGGTATCCAGATCCCGCTGTTGGTTATTGACCGGAGAACATCTCGGTCATGTCTACATGTCTCCCGAACCCGTAGGGTCTACACACTTAAGGTTCGATGGCGCTAGGGTTATAAAGGAAGTTTGTATGTGGTTACCGAATGTTGTTCGGAGTCCCGGATGAGATCCCGGACGTCACGAGGAGTTCCGGAATGGTCCGGAGGTAAAGATTTATATATAGGAAGTCTTGTTTCGGCCATCGGGACAAGTTTCGGGGTCATCGGTATTGTACCGGGACCACCGGAAGGGTCCCGGGGGCCCACCGGGTGGGGCCACCTGCCCCGGGGGGCCACATGGGCTGTAGGGGGTGCGCCTTGGCCTACATGGGCCAAGGGCACCAGCCCCTAGAGGCCCATGCGCCAAGATAAAGGAAAAAGGGGAGAGTCCTAAAGGGGGAAGGCACCTCCGAGGTGCCTTGGGGAGGATGGACTCCTCCCCCCTCCTTAGCCGCACCCCTTCCTTGGAGGAGGGGGCAAGGCTGCGCCTCCCCCCTCTCCCCTGCCCCTATATATAGTGGAGGGGAGGGAGGGCATCCATACCTGAGCCCCTGGCGCCTCCCTCCCTCCCGTGACACCTCCTCCTCTCCCGCAGGTGCTTGGCGAAGCCCTGCAGGATTGCCACGCTCCTCCACCACCACCACGCCGTTGTGCTGCTGTTGGATGGAGTCTTCCTCAACCTCTCCCTCTCTCCTTGCTGGATCAAGGCGTGGGAGACGTCACCGGGCTGTACGTGTGTTGAACGCGGAGGTGCTGTCCGTTCGGCACTAGATCATCGGTGATCTGAATCACGACGAGTACGACTCCATCAACCCCGTTCACTTGAACGCTTCCGCTTAGCGATCTACAAGGGTATGTAGATGCACTCTCTTTCTACTCGTTGCTGGTTTCTCCATAGATAGATCTTGGTGATTCGTAGGAAAAGTTTGAATTTCTGCTACGTTCCCCAACAGGGAGGGGGTACATCAGCCCACTAAGAGGCTGAGCGCCCCTCTCAACCCATCTCACGTAACCTAGAGAGGTGGGGGCACCTCCCCTAGGGCAGCCACCCCTCCCAGCTTGGGGGTGATGACCCACAAGTATATGGAATCTATCATAGTCCTTTCGATAAGTAAGAGTGTCGAACCCAACAAGGAGCAGAAGGAAATGATAAGCGGTTTCCAGCAAGGTATTCTCTGCAAGTACTGAAATAAGTGGTAACAGATAGTTTTGTGATAGGATAATTTGTAACGAGCAGCAAGTAACAAAAGTAAATAAGGTGCAGCAAGGTGGCCCAATCCTTTTTGTAGCAAAGGACAAGGCTGGACAAACTCTTATATGATGTAAAGCGCTCCCGAGGACACATGGGAATATCGCAAGCTAGTTTTCATCATGTTCATATGATTCGCATTCGGTACTTTGATAATTTGGTATGTTGGTGGACCGCTGCTTGGGTGCTGCCCTTACTTGGACAAGCATCCCACTTATGATTAACCTCTATTGCAAGCATTCGCAACTACAACAAAAGTATTAAGGTAAACCTCACCATAGCATGAAACATATGGATCCAAATCAGCCCCTTACGAAGCAACGCATAAACTAAGGTTTAAGCTTCTGTCACTCTAGCAACCCATCATCTACTTATTACTTCCCAATGCCTTCCTCTAGGCCCAAATAATGGTGAAGTGTCATGTAGTCGACGTTCACATAACACCACTAGAGGAGTGACAGCATACATCTCATCAAAATATCTAACGAATACCAAATTCACATGACTACTAATAGCAAGACTTCTCACATGTCCTCAGGAACAAAAGTAACTACTCACAAAGCATAAACATGTTCATAATCAGAGGGGTATTAATATGCATATAGGATCTGAACATATGATCTTCCACCGATTAAACCAACTAGCATCAACTACAAGGAGTAATTAACACTACTGGCAACCTACTAGCACCAATCCCGGACTTGGAGACAAGAATTGAATACAAGAGATGAACTAGGGTTTTGAGATGAGATGGTGCTGATGAAGATGTTGATGGAGATTGCCCTCTCCTGATGAGAGGAGCGTTGGTGATGACGATGGCAATGATTTCCCCCTCCGGGAGGGAAGTTTCCCCGGTAGAACAGCTCCGCCAGAGCCCTAGATTGGTTCCGCCACGGTTCCGCCTCGTGGCGGTGGAGTTTCGTACGAGAAGATGGCTTATGATTTTTTTCCATCGAAAGACTCCATATAGCAGAAGATGGTCATCGGAGGGCCACCAGGGGGGCCACGAGGTAGGGGGCGTGCCCTGGGGGGTAGGGTGCGCCCCCACCCTCGTGGGCAGGGTGTGGCCCCCTCGTGAGTTTCTTCTGCTGAGTATTTTTTATATATTTTGAAAACATCATCCGTGAAGTTTCAAGACTTTTGGAGCTGTGCAGAATAGGTCTCTAATATTTGCTCCTTTTCCAGCCCAGAATCCCAGTTGTCGGCATTCTCCCTCTTTATGTAAACCTTGTAAAATAAGAGAGAATGGGTATAAGTTGTTGGGAAACGTAGTAATTTCAAAAATTATCCTACGCACACGCAAGATCATGGTGATGCACAGCAACAAGAGGGGAGAGTGTTGTCTACGTACCCTCGTAGACCGAAGCGGAAGCATTGACGCAACGTAGAGGAAGTAGTCGTACGTCTTCCCGGTTCAACCGATCCAAGCACCGTTACTCCGGCACCTCCGAGTTCTTGACACACGTACAGCTCGATGACGCACCCCGGGCTCCGATCCAGCAAAGCTTCGGGGAGGAGTTTCGTCAGCACTACGGCGTGGTGATGATCTTGATGTTTAACCATCGCGGGGCTTCGCCTAAGCACCGCTACAATATGATCGAGGTGTAATATCGTGGAGGGGGGCACCGCACACGGCTAAGGAACGATCACGAAGATCAACTTGTGTTCATGGGGTGCCCCTTGCCTCAGTATATAAAGGATGAAGGAGGAGGAGGCCGGCCAAGGCAATTGGTGCGGCCAGGATGTGGAGTCCTACTAGGATTCCAAGTCCTAGTAGGAGTCCACCAAGAGGGGAGGAAGGGAGAAGGAAGTGGAGGAGAAGGAAAGGTGGCCGGCCCCCTTTTCCCTAGTCCAATTCAGACCAGAGGGGAGGGGGGCGCAGCAGCCCCTTGGCCCTTTCTCCTCTTCCCACTAAAGCCCATCAAGGCCCATTGCTTCTCCCGTAACTACCCGGTACTCCGAAAAATACCTGAATCACTCGGAACCTTTCCGATGTCCGAATATAGTCGTCCAATATATCGATCTTTACGTCTCGACCATTTCGAGACTCCTCGTCATGTCCCCGATCTCATCCGGGACTCCGAACTCCTTCGGTACATCAGAACTCATAAACTCATAATATAACTGTCATCGAAACCTTAAGCGTGCGGACCCTACGGTTCGAGAACAATGTAGACATGATCGAGACACGTCTCTGGTCAATAACCAATAGCGGGACCTGGATGCCCATATTGACTCCTACATATTCTACGAAGATCTTTATCGGTCAGACCGCATAACAACATACGTTGTTCCCTTTGTCATCGGTATGTTACTTGCCCGAGATTCGATCGTCGGTATTCCAATACCTAGTTCAATCTCGTTACCGGCAAGTCTCTTTACTCGTTCTGTAATACATCATCCCGCAACTAACTCATTAGTTGCAATGCTTGCAAGGCTTATGTGATGTGCATTACCGAGAGGGCCCAGAGATACCTCTCCGAGAATCGGAGTGACAAATCCTAATCTCGAAATACGCCAACTCAACATTTACCTTTGGAGACACCTGTAGATCACCTTTATAATCACCCAGTTACGTTGTGACGTTTGGTAGCACACAAAGTGTTCCTCCGGCAAACGGGAGTTGCATAATCTCATAGTCATAGGAACATGTATAAGTCATGAAGAAAGCAATAGCAACATACTAAACGATCGGGTGCTAAGCTAATGGAATGGGTCATGTCAATCAGATCATTCACCTAATGATGTGATCCCGTTAATCAAATGAAAACTCATGTCTATGGTTAGGAAACATAACCATCTTTGATCAACGAGCTAGTCAAGTAGAGGCATACTAGTGACACTCTGTTTGTCTATGTATTCACACATGTATTATGTTTCCGGTTAATACAATTCTAGCATGAATAATAAACATTTATCATGAAATAAGGAAATAAATAATAACTTTATTATTACCTCTAGGGCATATTTCCTTCAGTCTCCCACTTGCACTAGAGTCAATAATCTAGTTCATATCGCCATGTGATTTAACAGCAATAGTTCACATCACCATGTGATTAACACCCATAGTCCACATCGATATGTGACCAACACCCAAAGGGTTTACTAGAGTCAGTAATCTAGTTCACATCGCTTTGTGATTAACACCCAAAGAGTACTAAGGTGTGATCATGTTTTGCTTGTGAGATAATTTTAGTCACCGGGTCTGTTATATTCAGATCCGTAAGTATTTTGCAAATATTTATGTCTATAATGCTCTGCACGGAGCTACTCTAGCTAATTGCTCCCACTTTCAATATGTATCTAGATTGAGACTTAGATTCATCTAGATTAGTGTCAAAACTTGCATCGACGTAACCCTTTACGACGAACCTTTTGTCACTTCCATAATCGAGAAACATATCCTTATTCCACTAAGGATAATTTTGACCGTTGTCCAGTGATCTACTCCTAGATCACTATTGTAATCGCTTGCGGTATACAATAGATCTGGTACACAGCATGGCATACTTTATAAAACCTATGGCTGAGGCATAGGGAATGACCTTCATTCTCTTTCTATCTTCTGCCGTGGTCGGGCTTTGAGTCTTACTCAATTTCGCACCTTGTAACACAGGCAAGAACTCTTTTTTTGACTGTTCCATTTTGAACTACTTCAAAATCTTGTCAAGGTATGTACTCATTGAAAAAAAACTTATCAAGCGTCTTGATCTATCTCTATAGATCTTGATGCTCAATATGTAAGCAGCTTCACCGAGGTCTTTCTTTGAAAAAATCCTTTCAAACACTCCTTTATGCTTTGCAGAATAATTCTACATTATTTCTGATCAACAATATGTCATTCACATATACTTATCAGAAATGCTGTAGTGCTCCCACTCACTTTCTTGTAAATACAGGCTTCACCGTAAGTCTGTATAAAACTATATGCTTTGATCAACTTATCAAAGCGTATATTCCAACTCTGAGATGCTTGCACCAGTCCATAGATGGATCGCTGGAGCTTGCTTATTTTGTTAGCACCTTTAGGATTGACAAAACTTTCTGGTTGCATCATATACAACTCTTACTTTAAGAAATCCATTAAGGATTGCAGTTTTGTTATCCATTTGCCAGATTTCATAAAATGTGGCAATTGCTAACATGATTTGGACAGACTTTTAAGCATCGATACGAGTGAGAAAATCTCATCGTAGTCAACACCTTGAACTTTGTCGAAAACCTTTTGCGAAAATTCTAGCTTTATAGATAGTAACACTACTATCAGCATCCGTCTTCCTCTTGAATATCCATTTATTTTCTATGGCTTGCCGATCATCGGGCAAGTCAACCAAAGTCCATACTTTGTTCTTATACATGGATCCCATCTCAGATTTCATGGCCTCAAGCCATTTTGCGGAATCTGGGCTTACCATCGCTTCTTCATAGTTCGCAAGTTCGTCGTGGTCTAGTAACATGACTTCCAGAACAGGATTACCGTACTACTCTGGAGCGGATCTCACTCTGGTTTACCTACGAGATTCGGTAGTAACTTGATCTGAAGTTACATGATCATCATCATTAGCTTCCTCACTAATTTTAGTAGTCACAAGAACAGATTTCTGTGATGAACTATTTTCCAATAAGGGAGAAGGTACAATTACCTTATCAAGTTTTCTACTTTCCTCCCACTCACTTCTTTCGAGAGAAACTCCTTCTCTAGAAAGGATCCATTCTCAGC
The DNA here is from genome assembly GCF_018294505.1 of Triticum aestivum. Lineage (NCBI taxonomy): Eukaryota > Viridiplantae > Streptophyta > Magnoliopsida > Poales > Poaceae > Triticum > Triticum aestivum. The sequence continues at coordinate 331,547,978 of NC_057806.1, read as the reverse complement.
AATGAATAACTTGCCTTCGGATCTGTGATAGAAGGTGTACCCAACTGTCTCCTTTGGGTATCCTATGAAGACATATTTCTCCGATTTGAGTTTGAGCTTATCGAGATGAAACTTTTTCACATAAGCATCGCAACTCCAAACTTTAAGAAACGACAGCTTAGGTTTCTTGCCAAACCATAGTTCACACGGTGTCGTCTCAATGGATTTAGATGGTGCCCTATTTAACGTGAATGCAGCTGTCTCTAATGCATAACCCCAAAGCGATAGTGGTAGATCGGTAAGAGACATCATAGATCGCACTATATCTAATAAAGTACGGTTATGACGTTCGGACACACCATTACACTATGGTGTTCCAGGTGGCGTGAGTAGTGAAACTATTTCACATTATTTTAATTGAAGACCAAACTCGTAACTCAAATATTTGTCTCCGCGATCAGATCGTAGAAACCTTATTTTTCTTGTTACGATGATTTTCCACTTCACTCTGAAATTCTTTGAACCTTTCAAATGTTTCAGACTTATGTTTCATCAAGTAGATATACCCATATCTGCTCAAATCATCTGTGAAGTTCAGAAAATAACGATACTTGCCGTGAGCCTTAACACTCATCGGACCGCATACATCAGTATGTATTATTTCCAATAAGTCAGTTGCTCGCTCCGGAGAACGGAGTCTTAGTCATCTTGCCCATGAGGCATGGTTCGCAAGCATCAAGTGATTCATAATCAAGTGATTCCAAAATCCCATCAGCATGGAGTTTCTTCATGCGCTTTACATCAATATGACCTAAACGGCGGTGCTACAAATAAGTTGCACTATCATTATTAACTTTGCATCTTTTGGTTTCAATATTATGATTATGTGTATCACTATGATCGAGATCCAACGAACTATTTTCATTGGGTGTGTAACCATATAAGGTTTTATTCATGTAAACAGAACAACAATTTATTCTCTTACTTAAATGAATAACCGTATTACAATAAACATGATCAAATCATATTCATGCTCAACGCAAACACCAAATAACACTTATTTAGGTTCAACACTAATCTCGAAAGTATAGGGAGTCTGCAGTGATGATCATATCAATCTTGGAACCACTTCCAACACACATCATCACTTCACCCTTAACTAGTCTCTGTTTATTCTGCAACTCCCGTTTCGAGTTACTAATCTTCGCAACTAAACTAGTATCAAATACTGAGGGGTTTCTATAAACACTAGTAAAGCACACATCAATAACATGTATATCAAATATACTTATGTTCACTTTGCCATCCTTATTATCTGCCAATCACTTGGGGTAGTTCCGCTTCCAGTGACCAGTCCCTTTGCAGTAGAAACACTTAGTCTCAGGCTTAGGACCAGACTTGGGCTTCTTCACTTGAGCAGCAACTTGCTTGCCATTCTTCTTGAAGTTCCCCTTCTTCCCTTTGCCCTTTTATTGAAACTAGTGGTCTTGTCTACCATCAACACTTGATGCTCTTTCTTGATTTCTACCTTCATTGATTTCATCATCATGAAAAGCTTGGGAGTTGTTTCCGTTATCCCTTGCATATTATAGTTCATCACGAAGTTCTACTAACTTGGTGATGGTGACTAGAGAATTCTGTCAATCACTATCTTATCTGGAAGATTAACTCCCACTTGATTCAAGCGATTGTAGTACCCAGACAATCTGAGCACATGCTCACTAGTTGAGCGATTCTCCTCCATCTTTTAGCTATAGAACTTGTTGGAAACTTAATATCTCTCAACTCGGGTATTTGCTTGAAATATTAACTCCAACTCCTGGAACATCTCATATGTTCCATGACGTTCAAAACGTCTTTGAAGTCCCGATTCTAAGCCATTAAGCATGGTACACTAAACTATCAAGTAGTCATCATATTGAGCTAGCCAAACGTTCATAACGTCTGCATCTGCTCCTGCAATAGGTCTGTCACCTAGCGGTGCATCAAGGACATAATTCTTCTATGCAGCAATGAGGATAAACCTCAGATCACGGATCCAATCCGCATCATTGCTACTAACATCTTTCAACACAATTTTCTCTAGGAACATATCAAAATAAACACAGGGAAGCAACAACGCGAGCTATTGATCTACAACATAATTTGCAAAATACTACCAGGACTAAGTTCATGATAAATTTAAGTTCAATTTAATCATATTACTTAAGAACTCCCACTTAGATAGACATCCCTCTAATCCTCTAAGTGATCACGTGATCCAAATCAACTAAACCATGTCCGATCATCACGTGAGATGGAGTAGTTTCATTGGTGAACATCACTATGTTGATCATATCTACTATATGATTCACGCTCAACCTTTCGGTCTCCGTGTTCCGAGGCCATATCTGTATATGCTTGGCTCGTCAAGTATAACCAGAGTATTCCGCGTGTGCAACTGTTTTGCACCCGTTGTATTTGAACGTAGAGCCTATCACACCCGATCATCACGTGGTGTCTCAGCACGAAGAACTTTCGCAACGGTGCATACTCAGGGAGAACACTTCTTGATAATTAGTGAGAGATCATCTTAAAATGCTACCGTCAAACTAAGCAAAAATAAGATGTATAAAAGATAAACATCACATGCAATCAAAATATGTGACATGATATGGCCATCATCATCTTGTGCCTTTGATCTCCATCTCCAAAGCATCGTCATGATTTCCATCGTCACCGGCATGACACCATGATCTCCATCATCTTGATCTATATCAATATGTCGTCACATGGTCGTCTCGCCAACTATTGCTCTTGCAACTATTGCTATCGCATAGCGATAGAGTAAAGCAATTATTTGGCGCTTGCGTCTTATGCAATAAAGAGACAACCATAAGGCTTTTGCCAGTTGCCGATAACTTCAACAAAACATGATCATCTCATACAACAACTTATATCTCATCACGTTTTGACCATATCACATCACAACATGCCCTGCAAAAACAAGTTAGACGTCCTCTACTTTGTTGTTGCAAGTTTTACGTGGCTGCTACGGGCTTAAGCAAGAACCAATCTTACCTACGCATCAAAACCACAACGATAGTTTGTCAAGTTGATGCCGTTTTAACCTTCGCAAGGACCGGGCGTAGCCACACTCAGTTCAACTAAAATTGGAGAAACAGTCACCCGCAAGCCACCTATGTGCAAAGCACGTCGGGAGAACCGGTCTCGTGTAAGCGTACGCGTAATGTCGGTCCGGGCCGCTTCATCCAACAATACCGCCGAACCAAAGTATGACATGCTGGTAGGCAGTATGACTTATATCGCCCACAACTCACTTGTGTTCTACTCGTGCATATAACATCAAACCATAAAACCTAGGCTCGGATGCCACTGTTGGGGAACGTAGTAATTTCAAAAATAATCCTACGCACACGCAAGATCATGGTGATGCACAACAACGAGAGGGGAGAGTGTTGTCTACGTACCCTCGTAGACCGAAGCGGAAGCGTTGACGCAACGTAGAGGAAGTAGTCGTACGTCTTCCCGGTTCAACCGATCCAAGCACCGTTACTCCGGCACCTCCGAGTTCTTGACACACATACAGCTCGATGACGCACCCCGGGCTCCGATCCAGCAAAGCTTCGGGGAGGAGTTTCGTCAGCACGACGGCGTGGTGACGATCTTGATGTTTAACCGTCGCGGGGCTTCGCCTAAGCACCGCTACAATATGATCGAGGTGTAATATCGTGGAGGGGGGCACCGCACACGGCTAAGGAACGATCACGAAGATCAACTTGTGTTCATGGGGTGCCCCTTGCCTCAGTATATAAAGAATGAAGGAGGAGGAGGCCGGCCAAGGCAATTGGTGCGGCCAGGATGTGGAGTCCTACTAGGACTCCAAGTCCTAGTAGGAGTCCACCAAGAGGGGAGGAAGGGAGAAGGAAGTGGAGGAGAAGGAAAGGTGGCCGGCCCCCTTTTCCCTAGTCCAATTCGGACCAGAGGGGAGGGGGGGCGCAGCAGCCCCTTGGCCCTTTCTCCTCTTCCCACTAAAGCCCATCAAGGCCCATTGCTTCTCCCGTAACTACCCGGTACTCCGAAAAATACCCGAATCACTCGGAACCTTTCTGATGTCCGAATATAGTCGTCCAATATATCGATCTTTACGTCTCGACCATTTCGAGACTCCTCGTCATGTCCCCGATCTCATCCAGGACTCCGAACTCCTTCGGTACATCAGAACTCATAAACTCATAATATAACTGTCATCGAAACCTTAAGCGTGCGGACCCTACGGTTCGAGAACAATGTAGACATGACCGAGACACGTCTCCGATCAATAACCAATAGCGGGACCTGGATGCCCATATTGACTCCTACATATTCTACGAAGATCTTTATCGGTCAGACCGCATAACAACATACGCTGTTCCCTTTGTCATCGGTATGTTACTTGCCCGAGATTCGATCGTCGGTATCTCAATACCTAGTTCAATCTCGTTACCGGCAAGTCTCTTTACTCGTTCCGTAATACATCATCTCACAACTAACTCATTAGTTGCAATGCTTGCAAGGCTTATGTGATGTGCATTACCGAGAGGGCCCAGAGATACCTCTCCGACAATCGGAGTGACAAATCCTAATCTCGAAATACGCCAACTCAACATTTACCTTTGGAGACACCTGTAGAGCACCTTTATAATCACCCAGTTATGTTGTGACATTTGGTAGCACACAAAGTGTTCCTCCGGCAAACGGGAGTTGCATAATCTCATAGTCATAGGAACATGTATAAGTCATGAAGAAAGCAATAGCAACATACTAAACAATCGGGTGCTAAGCTAATGGAATGGGTCATGTCAATCAGATCATTCACCTAATGATGTGATCCTGTTAATCAAATGACAACTCATGTCTATGGTTAGGAAACATAACCATCTTTGATCAACGAGCTAGTCAAGTAGAGGCATACTAGTGACACTCTGTTTGTCTATGTATTCACACATGTATTATGTTTCTGGTTAATACAATTCTAGCATGAATAATAAACATTTATCATGAAATAAGGAAATAAATAATAACTTTATTATTGCCTCTAGGGCATATTTCCTTCATAAGTATTGTGACATAATGTGTAATAACAGCCCATAATGCAATATATATATCGATATAAAAGCATGATGCAAAATGGACGTATCAACTCCCCCAAGCTTAGACCTCGCTTGTCCTCAAGCGAAAAGCCGAAATCGAAAAATATGTCCACATGTTTAGAGATAGAGGTGTCGATAAAAATAAAATACGGACATGAGGGCATCATGATCATTCTTAGAACAACAACTTATATAATTCTTGTGATATAATCTCTTATGCTAGAGTAGTAATTCAATCACAATATCAAGTTTGAATCATAAACTTCATTGAAAACTAACAAGCTACAATCTCAGTCATTGAAGCAATTGCAATTTATCATAACATAGGAAAGAGTCAATGTATAAGAGCTTTTCAGCAAGTCCACATACTCAACTATCATATAATCTTTCACAATTGCGGACACTCACGCGATACTTATGGGTATGGAGTTTTAATCGGACACAGAGAAAGATAGGGGCTTATAGTTTTGCCTCCCAACGTTTTACCTCAAGGGTAATGTCAACAGTAATAGTTCATGAAAACTCACGTCCAATTAGCCATATATACCAGGATCTTTCCAACATATTGTGCTTGCCAAAGGATAAAGTGTAAAAAGGAAGGGTGGAAGTCACCATGACTCTTATGCAATGTAGGAGATAAAAGTAAAAGATAGGCCCTTCGTAGTGGGAAGCAGAGGTTGTCATGCGCTTTTATGGTTGGATGCACAAAATCTTAATGCGAAAGAACGTCACTTTATATTGCCCCTTGTGATATGGACCTTTATTATGCAGTCTGTCGCTTTTATTACTTCCATATCACACGATCGTATAAAGCTTATTTCCTCCACACCAATCAATCATACATATTTAAAGAGCAACTTTTATTGCTTTGCACCGATGACAACTTACTTGAAGGATCTTATTCAATCCATAGGTAGGTATAGTGGACTCTCATGGCAAAACTGGTTAAGGGTATTTAGAAGCACAAGTAGTATCTCTACTTGGTGCAATGAATTTGGCTAGCATGAGGGGGAAAGGCAAGCTCATCATGTTGGAAGATCCAAGACAATATAATTCATCTCAGATGTAAGAAAACATAACCCATTATGTTGTCTTCCTTGTCCAATGTCAACTCTTTAGCATGTCATATTTTAATGAGTGCTCACAATCATAAAAGATGTCCAAGATAGTATATTTATATGTGAAGACCTCTCTTTATTTATTACTTCCTATTAATTGCAACAATGACCAAAACTGTGTTTGTCAACCCTCAACAACTTTTATTCATCATACTCTTTCTATGTGAGCTCATTACTCTCCATAAGACTCACATGATCTCTTTGTTTCTTTTTATTTCTTTCTCTTTTCTTTTATTCACTTAGGATCATGGCAAAATAAGCAAGCCCTTGACTCAACACTAATCTTTATTATATAGCTCATAGACTCGATTACATAGAAGGATAATAAAGCAAAACTCACAACTAGATCATACTAAGAACTTTTATTCTACTAGATCAAGATATTACCAAAAGGATCGAACTAAGAAAAATGGTAAAGATAAAAGTGATGGTGATATGATACCGGGGCACTTCCCCAAGCTTGGCAATTGCCAAGTGGAGTGCCCATACCAGATACTCAATTCTTCTTTGGTGGTGGAGACGGTGGTGATTTTGTTGATGGCGTAGGCTCGTCGTCCTTCTTCCAAGGCAGAGGCTCACCATCATAGAAAGATGACCGGGTCTCCGGGTCCTCAAATCTGCAGCCAAACTCATCCTTTTGAATCTATATTCATACTCACAGTTTTGGTTTTGCAGGTCATAGATTTGAGCTTGAAGGTACTCAATTTTCTCGTGAAGCTTGAAGATGGTCTCCCCGATGTTGTCGGCATCCAGCTTGTGTTTGTTGGTGAATTCTGCGATCATCATGTGGTTGGAGTTGAGTCCACGCTCCACCATCCCCTGACACTTGAAAACTTGTTGCTCCATTGCTTCGAGCCTCATCTCCACGCTTCCGGTCCCCTTCGGCCCCTCAGCATCACGGATGTGCAGCAACCCATCACGCATCTCAATGGTTTGAGGGTGTCGCTGCACCTCCGCGAGGTAAGGGTTGATGACCTTCTCAAAGAACTTGTCCTTGGGAGCACTTGGAGATGCCATGATAACCTAGATCTGTCAGAAAAAAAGCTCGAAACAAAGGCAGGAGATTTTTACGTGATACAGGAGTCAAAACCCCCGGGAGATTATATAATGAATTTTTACCGACCAAAATACGTGTCGTGTACGAAAACGGAGTCCAGAGAGCACACGAGGTGCCCACGAGGTAGGGGGGCACGCCCAGTAGGGTAGGGCGCGCCCTCCACCCTCGTGGAGGCCTCGTGTCCTTCCCGGACTGCTACTTATTTTCTATTTTTCTAAATATTCCAAAATGGAGAAATATTGCCTTAAAAACTATTTTGGAGTCGGTTTACTTACCGTACCACATACCTATTAATTTTCGGAGTCTGAAACATTCCGGAAAGTGTCCTTTATGTATTCCTCCAGGGTTACGGTTTCAATAATATTGGTTTCAACATTTATGGGATTACCTGAGATATAATGTTTGATTCTTTGACCGTTCACCACCTTCGGATTTGTGCCTTCGAAGTTGTTGATTTTTATGGCACCGGAACGGTAGACCTCCTCGATGACGTAAGGACCTTCCCATTTAGAGAGAAGTTTTCCTGCAAAAAAATCTTAAACGAGAGTTGTATAGCAATACATAATAACCTACATTAAACTCACACTTTTGTATCCTTTTGTCATGCCATCTTTTAACTTTTTGTTTAAACAACTTGGCATTTTCGTAGGCTTGGGTTCTCCATTCATCAAGTGAGCTAATATCAAATAACCTCTTCTCACCGGCAAGTTTAAAATCATAGTTAAGTTCTTTAATAGCCCAATAAGCCTTGTGTTCTAGTTCGAGAGGCAGGTGACATGCTTTTCCATAGACCATTTTATACGGAGACATACCCATAGGATTTTTATATGCAGTTCTATAGGCCCATAATGCATCATCAAGTTTCTTGGACCAATTCTTTCTAGACCTATTAACAGTCTTTTGCAAAATTAATTTTAGTTCTCTATTACTCAATTCTACTTGACCACTAGACCGAGGGTGATAAGGAGATGCAATTCTAGATTAGCATCATATTTAGCAAGCATTTTACGGAAAGCACCATGAGTAAAATGTGAACCACCATCAGTCATTAAATATCTAGGGACTCCAAATCTTGGAAAAATAACTTCTTTAAGCATCTTAATAGAGGTGTTATGATCAGCACTACTAGTTGGAATAGCTTCTACCCACTTAGTAACGTAATCAACAACTACTAAAATATGTGTATAACCATCAGAGGAAGGAAAAGGTCCCATATAGTCAAAGCCCCAAACATCAAATGGTTCAATAACAAGTGAATAATTCATAGGCATTTCTTGACGTCTACTAATATTACCAATTCTTTGACATTCATCACAAGATAAGACAAACTTACGGGCATCCTTGAAGAGAGTAGGCCAATAAAAACCAGATTGCAGTACCTTATGTGCAGTCCTATCTCCAGCATGGTGTCCTCCATAAGCTTTGGAGTGACACTTGCATAGGATCTATTCCTGTTCATGCTCAGGTACACAACGTCTAATAACACCATCTACTCCTTCTTTATAAAGATGTGGGTCATCCCAAAAGTAATGTCTCAAATCATAGAAGAACTTTTTCTTTTGCTGGTATATGAAACTAGGTGGTATAAACTTAGCAACAATGTAATTAGCATAATCAGCATACCATGGAGCAGTATGAGAAGCATTTATGACATTTAATTGCTCATCAGGAAAGCTATCATCAATAGGTAGTGGGTCATCAAGCACATTTTCTAACCTAGACAAGTTGTCTGCAACTGGGTTCTCAGCTCCTTTTCTATCAACAATATGCAAATCAAATTCTTGTAGCAAGAGAACCCATATAATAAGTCTAGGTTTACCATCTTTCTTTTCCATAAGATATTTAATAGCAGCATGATCATTGTGAATAGTTACTTTAGAATCAACAATATAATGTCTAAACTTATCACAAGCAAATACAACTGCTAAGAATTCTTTTTCAGTAGTAGCATAGTTTCTTTGAGCATTGTCTAAAGTTTTACTAGCATATTGAATAACATTTAGTTTCTTATCAACTCTTTGTCCTAGAGCAACACCTACAGCATGATCACTAGCATCACACATAATTTCAAAGGGTAAATTCCAATCAGGTGGCTGAACAATAGGTGCAGACATCAATGCTTTCTTAAGTATTTGAAATGCTTCTACACAATCATCATCAAAGACAAATGGTATATCCTTTTGTAATAAATTAGTCAGAGGCCGAGAAATTTTTGAGAAGTCCTTAATGAACCTCCTATAAAAACCGGCATGGCCAAGGAAACTTATTATACCTTTGATGTCCTTGGGACATGTCATCTTTTCAATAGCATCAACCTTGGCTTTATCAACTTCAATACCTCTTTCAGAAACTTTATGCCCCAAGACAATACCTTCATTCACCATAAAGTGGCACTTTTCCCAATTCAAGACAAGATTAGTTTCTTCACATCTCTGCAAAAATCGATCAAGGTTGCTCAAGAAATCATCAAAAGAAGATCCATAGACGGAAAAGTCGTCCATGAAAACCTCACAAATCTTTTCACAAAAGTCAAAGAATATAGCCATCATGCATCTTTGAAAGGTAGCAGGTGCATTACATAAACCAAAAGGCATACGTCTATAAGCAAAAGTACCAAAAGGGCATGTAAAAGTAGTCTTTGATTGATCTTTGGCTGACACAGGTATTTGAGAGAAACCAGAATAACCATCTAGAAAGCAAAAATGTGTATGTTTAGATAATCTTTCTAGCAATTGATCGATAAAAGGCAAGGGGTAATGATCCTTTTTAGTAGCCTTATTTAATTTGCGGAAATCAATTACCATCCTATAACCTGTAATAATTCTTCGAGGAATCAATTCATCTTTATCATTAGGAACAACAGTAATACCGCCCTTCTTAGGGACACAATGGACAAGGCTTACCCACTGACTATCAGCAACAGGATAAATTATACCTGCCTCAAGGAGCTTTAGTATCTCCTTTCTTACCACTTCTTTCATTTTGATGTTCACAAACTGGTTTAGCATCTTCTTCCAAATTAATTTTATGTTGACATAGGGTGGGACTAATGCCCTTAAGATCATCAAGAGTATACCCAATAGCAGCACGGTGCTTCTTCAGAGTTTTCAATAATCTCTCTTCTTCGTGTTCTGAAAGGTTAGCGCTAATAATAACAGGATATATCTTTTTCTCATCAAGATAAGCATATTTAAGAGTATCAGGTAACGGTTTAAGCTCAAACACGGGATCACCCTTGGGTGGAGGAGGATCCCCTAGGATTTCAACAGGTAAATTATTTTTCAGAATAGGTTCTTGTTTAAAGAATACTTCATCTAATTCCCTTCTTTCATTCATAAACATATCATTTTGATGGTCTAGCAAATATTGTTCTAAAGGATCACTAGGAGGTACGGCAATAGAAGCAAGACCAATAATTTCATCCTTACTAGGTAATTCTTCTTCACAGTGTTGTCTACTAAATTTAGAAAAATTAAATTCATGAGTCATATCATCTAAACCGATAGTAACAACATCCCTTTTGCAATATATGGTAGCATTAACAATGTTTAAGAAGGGTCTACCAAATATAATGGGACAAAAGCTATCTTGTGGTGAACCAAGAACAAGAAAATCAGCAGGATATTTAGTTTTCCCACACAAGACTTCAACATCTCTAACAATTCCCATTAGTGAAATAGTATCTCTATTGGCAAGTTTAATTGTGACATCAATATCTTCCATCTCAGCAGGTGCAATATCATGCATAACTTCTTTGTATAAGGAATAAGGTATTGCACTAGCACTAGCACTAGCACTAGCACTAGCACCCATATCACATAAGCCATGATAACAATGATCTCCTATTTTAACAGAAATAACAGGCATGCCTACCATAGGTCTAGGTTTATCTTTATCACGGGGTTTAGCATTTCTAGCAGTTTCGTTACAGAAATAAATAACATGCCCATCAATATTATTAGATAAGAGATCTTTAACAATTGCAATATTAGGTTCAGCTATAACTTGCTCAGGAGGTGTATATGTTTTAATATTGCTTTTACGAACCACAGTTGAAGCTTTAGCTTGATCCTTTATCCTAACAGGGAAAGGTGGTTTCTCAACATAAGAAGTAGGAACAATAGGATCATTATAAGTGATAGTCTTTTCTTCAACTTTAATAGGTGCATCTACTTTTACTGCTATGGGGGGTGATATTTAAACCACTTCTCCTTGGGGAGATGAACATAAGCAGCAAAAGATTCACAGAAAGAAGCTACTATCTCAGAGTCAAGTCCATATTTAGTGATAAATTTACGAAAAATATCGGTATCCATAAAAGATTTAACACAATCAAAACTAGGTGTCATACCTGACTCCTTACCATTGTCGAGGTCCCAATCTTTAGAGTTGCGTTTAATTCTTTCCAATAAGTCCCATTTGAATTCAATAGTTCTCATCATAGAAGAGCCAGCACAAGAAGTATCAAGCATGGTGCGATTGTTACCAGAAAGCCGAGCATAAAATTTTTGAATAATCATTTCTCTTGAGAGCTCATGATTGGGGAATGAATATAACATTGATTTAAGCCTCCCCCAAGCTTGAGCGATGCTTTCTCCTTCGCGAGGCCAAAAATTATATATATAATTGCGATCACGATGAACAAGATGCATAGGATAAAACTTCTGATGAAATTCCAATTTCAATCGTTTGTAATTCCAAGACCTCATATCATCACATAGCCTATACCATGTCGATGCATCTCCCCTCAAAGATAAGGGGAAGACCTTATTCTTAACAACATCTCTGGGTATACCTGCAAGCTTAAATAATCCACAAACTTGATCCACATTATCAGATGTTCATCAGGATGTTTTGTTCCATCTCCTAAAAAATGATTAGCTAGCAGTTTTTCTATCATACCCGAAGGAACTTCAAAGCAAGCATTTTCATTTTCATATTCATTTTCAGTAGGTTCAGTAGGTTGAGGAGCAACTCTTTGCTCTACTAGTCGGGCTGAAGATACCCCGAACAAGCCCCTCAGAGGATTACCTTCCATGGTAATAAGTGACAGTAAATTTCAGCACACTATATAAATTTTTCCTTACCAAATTCCACCTACCAAAGGCGCTTCACTCCCCGGCAACGGCGCCAGAAAAGAGTCTTGATGACCCACAAGTATAGGGGATCTATCCTAGTCCTTTCGATAAGTAAGAGTGTCAAACCCAACGAGGAGCAGAAGGAAATGATAAGTGGTTTCCAACAAGGTATTCTCTGCAAGTACTGAAATAAGTGGTAACAGATAGTTTTGTGATAGGATAATTTGTAACGAGCAACAAGTAACAAAAGTAAATAAGGTGCAGCAAGGTGGCCTAATCCTTTTTGTAGCAAAGGACAAGCCTGGACAAACTCTTATATAGAGAAAAGCGCTCCCGAGGACACATGGGAATATCGTCAAGCTAGTTTTCATCATACTCATATGATTCGCATTCGGTACTTTGATAATTTGGTATGTGGGTGGACCGGTTCTTGGGTACTGCCCTTACTTGGACAAGCATCCCACTTATGATTAAACTCTATTGCAAGCATCTGCAACTACAACAAAAGTATTAAGGTAAACCTAACCATAGCATGAAACATATGGATCCAAATCAGCCCCTTATGAAGCAATGCATAAACTAGGGTTTAGGCTTCTGTCACTCTAGCAACCCAACATCTACTTATTACTTCCCAATGCCTTCCTCTAGGCCCAAATAATGGTGAAGTGTCATGTAGTCGACGTTCACATAACACCACTAGAGGAGAGACAACATACATCTCATCAAAATATCGAACGAATACCAAATTCACATGACTACTAATAGCAAGACTTCTCCCATGTCCTTATGAACAAAAGTAACTACTCACAAAGCATAAACATGTTCATAATCAGAGGGGCATTAATATGCATATAGGATCTGAACATATGATCTTCCACCAATTAAACCAACTAGCATCAACTACAAGGAGTAATTAACACTACTAGCAACGTACTAGCACCAATCCCAGACTTGGAGACAAGAATTGGATACAAGAGATGAACTAGGGTTTTGAGATGAGATGGTGCTGATGAAGATGTTGATGGAGATTGCCCTCTCCCGATGAGAGGAGCATTGGTGATGACGATGGCGATGATTTCCCCCTCTGGGAGGGAAGTTTCCCCGGCAGAACAGCTCCGCCAGAGCCCTAGATTGGTTCCGCCAAGGTTCCGCCTCGTGATGGCGGAGTTTCGTCCAAGAAGATGGCTTATGATTTTTTTCCATCGAAAGACTCCATATAGCAGAAGATGGTCACCAGAGGGCCACCAGGGGGCCCACGAGGTAGGGGGCGCGCCTTGGGGGTAGGGCGCGCCCCCACCCTCGGGGGCAGGGTGTGGCCCCCCTGGTGAGTTTCTTCCGCTGAGTATTTTTTATATATTTGGAAAACATCATCCGTGAAGTTTGAGGACTTTTGGAGCTGTGCAGAATAGGTCTCTAATATTTGCTCCTTTTCCAGCCCAGAGTCCCAATTGTCGCCATTCTCCCTCTTTATGTAAACCTTGTAAAATAAGAGAGAATAGGTATAAGTATTGTGACATAATGTGTAATAACAGCCCATAATGCAATAAATATCAATATAAAAGCATGATGCAAAATAGATGTATCAGGGGGGCAAGTTTCCTAGGGGTGGGGGCGCCCAAACCCATCTAGGGTTTCCCCTGTGGCCGCCGCCCCTCCCCTAGGGAACCCTAGGGCGCCTCCTACTCCCCCCTTCCCCCTATATATAGTGAGGGAGAGAGAGGGCAGTCGCACCCTTCCCCTGGTGCAGCCCCTCCCCTCTCCTACACTTCCTCCTCCTCCGTAGCGCTTGGCGAAGCCCTGTCGGAGAACAACAAGCTCCATCACCACCACGTCATCGTGCTGTCGGAGTTCTCCCTCAACCTCTCCTCTCCCCTTGCTGGATCAAGAAGGAGGATACGTCCCCGGGATGTATGTGTGTTGAACGCGGAGGCGCCGTTGTTCAGCGCTTAGATCGGAATTTGCCGCGATCTAAATCATTGCGTGTACGACTCCACCAACCGCGTTCTTGCAACGCTTCCGCTTAGCAATCTTCAAGGGTATGAAGATGCACTCCCTCTCTCTCATTGCTAGCATCTCCTAGATTGATCTTGGTGACACGTAGGAATTTTTTTTGAATTATTGCTACGTTCCCCAATAGTGGCATCATGAGCTAGGTCTATGCGTAGATTCTATGCACGAGTAGAACACAAAGCAGTTGTGCGCGATGATTTGTTCAATTTGCTTTCCTTTACTAGTCTTATCTTGAACCGGCGGCATTGTGGGATGAAGCGGCCCGGACCGACCTAACACGTACGCTCACGTGAGACTGGTTCCACCGACTGACATGCACTTGATGCATAAGGTGGTTGGCGGGTGTCTGTCTCTCCCACTTTAGTCGGGTCGGATTTGATGAAAAGGGTCCTTATGAAGGGTAAATAGCAATTGGCATATCACCGTCGTGGTTTTGCGTAGGTAAGAAACGTTCTTGCTAGAAACCCATAGCAGCCACGTAAAACATGCAACAATAATTAGAGGACGTCTAACTTGTTTTTGCTGGGTATGCTATGTGATGTGATATGGCCAAAAGGATGTGATGAATGATATATGTGATGTATGAGATTGATCATGCTCTTGTAATAGGAGTCACGACTTGCATGTCGATGAGTATGACAACTGGCAGGAGCCATAGGAGTTGTCTTAATTTATTTATGACCTGCGTGTCAATGAAAACGCCAAGTAATTACTTTACTTTATTGCTAACCATTAGCCATAGTAGTAGAAGTAATAGTTGGCAAGGCAACTTCATGAAGACACGATGATGGAGATCATGGTGTCATGCCCGTGACGATGGTGTTCATGCCGCGCCCCGAAGATGGAGATCAAAGGCGCAAGATGATATTGGCCATATCATGTCACTTTATGATTTGCATGTGATGTTTGTCATGTTTACATCTTATTTTCTTAGAACGACGGTAGCATAAATAAGATGATCCCTCGCTAAAATTTCAAGAAAGTGTTCCCCCTAACTGTGCACCGTTGCGAAGGCTTGTTGTTTCGAAGCACCACGTGATGATCGGGTGTGATAGATTCTAACGTTCGAATACAATGGGTGTAAGCCAGATTTACACATGCAAAACACATAGGTTGACTTGACGAGCCTAGCATGTAGAGACATGGCCTCGGAACACGAGAGACCGAAAGGTCGAACATGAGTCGTATAGTAGATACGATCAACATGGAGATGTTCACCGTTGATGACTAGTTCATCTCACGTGATGATCGGACACGGCCTAGTCGATTCGGATCATGTATCACTTAGATGACTAGAGGGATGTCTATCTGAGTGGGAGTTCATTGAATAATTTGATTAGATGAACTTAATTATCATGAACATGGTCTAAATTGTCTTTGCAAATTATGTCGTGGATTAATAGCTCGCGCTTTAGCTCTTTGTTTTAATACGTTCCTAGAGAAACACTAAGTTGAAAGATATTGTAAGCAATTGTGCGGACTAGGGCCGTAGTCTGAGGATTGTCCTCACTGCTACACAGAAGGCTTTTGTCCTTGATGCACCACTCGGTGTGCCAACCCCTCTAGCATCGTCTATGGATGTTGTGAACATCTGGTAGACACGTTTTGATGACTACCTGATAGTTTAGTGTGCCATGCTTTACGGCTTAGAGTCGGGGCTCCGAAAGCGTTTTGAATGCCATAGAACATATGAGATGTTCGAAGAGCTGAAATTGGTATTTCAGGCTCATGCCCGTGTTGAGAGGTTGAGACCTCTGACAAGACCTTTGCCTACAAGATGGAGGAGAATATCTCAGCCAGTGAGCATGTGCTCAGAATGTCTGGGTACTTCAATCACTTGAATCAAGTGGGAGTTAATCTTCTAGATAAGAGAGTGATTGACAAAAGTTCTCCAGTCGCTATCACCAAGCTACTAGAGTTTCGTGATGAACTATAACATGCAAGGGAAGATAATCCCGGAGCTGTTCGTCGTGCTTAAGGCCGTAAAGGTAGAAATCAAGAAGGAGTATCAAGTGTTGATGGTTAACAAGAGCACTAGTTTCAAATAAGGTCAAGGGCAAGAAGGGAAACTTCTTGAATGGCATGCCAGTTGCCGCTCCGGTGAAGAAACCCAAGAACCCAAACTCGAGACAAAGTGCTTCCATTAGGGGAACGGTCACTGGTAGCGGAACTGCCTCAAATACTTGGTAGATAAGAAGGCTGTCAACTTCAACAAAAGTATATTTGATATATGTTGTGTTATTGATGTGTACCTTACTAGTACTCCTAGTAGCACCTGGGTATTAGATACTGGTTTAGTTGCTAATATTGGTAACTCAAAACAAAAGCTACGGAATTAACGGAGACTAGCTAAGGGCGAGGTGACGATGTGTGTTGGAAGTGTTTCCAAGGTTGATGTGATCACCATCGCACGCTCCCTCTACCTTTGGGATTAGTGTTGAACCTAGATAAATGTTGTTTGCATTGGTGTCTGTGTTGAGCATGAACATGATTAGATCATGTTTATTGCAATACGATTATTCATCTAAGTCAGAGAATAATGGTTATTCTGTTTACATGAATAATACCTTCTATGGTCATGCACCCAATGTGAATGGTTTATTGAATCCCGGCGGTAGTTATACACATGTTCATAACATTGATGCCAAAAGATGTAGAGTTGATAATGATAGTACCACTTTCATGTGGTATTGCTGCTTAGGTCATATTGGTGTAAAGCGCATGAAAGAACCTCCATGCTAATGGACTTTTGAAGTCACTTGATTTTGAATCACTTGACACATGCGAACCATGCCTCTTTGGCAACATGACTAAAACCTCGTTCTTTGGAACAATGGAATGGGCAAGTGACTTGTTCGAAATCATACATGCTGATGTGTGCGGTCCGATGAGTGTTGACGCACGCGGTGGATATCGTTATTTTCTCACCTTCACCGGTGAATTGAGTAGATATGGGTATATTTACTCAATGAAGCATAAGTCTGAAATGTTTGAAAAGTTCAAGCAATTTCAGAGTTAAGTTGAGAATCATCGTAACAAGAAGATCAAGTTCCTTCTATCTGATCAAAGGGAAAGTATCTGAGTTATGAGTTTGGCAATCACTAAAGACAAGGTGGAATCGTTTCACAGTTGACGCCGCCTAGAACACCATAGCATGATGGTGTGTCCGAACGTCGTAACTGAACCTTATTGGATATGGTGTATGATGTCTCTTACCAATCTACCGCTATTTTCGGGGGTTGTGCATTAAAGACAATTACATTCACTTTAAATAGGGCACCATCTAAGTCCGTGGAGACGACACCGCATGAACCATGGTTTGGCAAGAAACCAAAGTTGTTGTTTCTTAAGGTTTGGGGCTACGATGCTTATGTCGATATGCTTCAGTCAGAAAAGCTCGAACCCAAAGCGGAAAATTGTATCTTCATAGAATACCCAAACAAGACGATTGGGTATACCTTCTATCTCAGATCTGAGGGTAAAGTGTTTGTCGCTAAGAACAGGTCCTTTCTCGAGAAAGAGTTTCTCTCAAAAGAATTGAGTGGGAGGAAGATAGAACTTGATGAGGTTGTTGAACCTTCACTTCAACCAGAGAGTAGCGCATCACAGAAAGATGTTTCTATGGCAACTACATCAGTTGAAGAGAAAGCTAATGATGCTGATCATGAAGCTTCAGATCAAATTACTATCGAACCTCGTAAGTCGACAAGGGTGTGTACAACTTCTCAGCGGTAACCATGTCTTAAAGGTCATGTTGTTGGACAACGATGAACCTATGAGCTATGAAGAAGCGATGGTGGGCCAGGATTCCAACAAATGGCTAGAAGCCATGAAATCCGAGATAGGATCCATGTGTGAGAACAAAGTATGGACTTTGGTGGACTTGCCCGATGAACGGCAAGCCATTGAGAATAAATGGATCTTTAAGATGAAGACATACGCTGATGGTAATGTCACCATTTGTGAAGCTCGACTTGTCTCAAAGAAGTTTCTGACAAGTTCAAGGAGTTGACTATGATGAAACTCTCTCAATCATAGCGATGCTAAAGTCTGTTAGAACTATGTTAGTAGTTGCTGCACTTTCATTTACGAAATCAGGCAGATGGATGTCAAAAAACAAAGTTTCCTTGACGGTTTCCGTGAGGAAAGGTTGTATGTGATACAACCAAAAGGTTTTTGTCAATCCTAAGGATGCTAAAAGGTATGCAAACTCCAGCGATCCTTCTATGGACTAGAGCAAGCATCTCGGAGTTGGAACATACACTTTGATGAGGCGATCAAAGCATTTGGGTTTATACAAAGTTTGCAAGAAACTTGTATTTGCAAGAAAGTGAGTGGGAGCACTACAACATTTCTAATAGGTATATATGGATGACATATTGTTGATCGGAAATGATGTAGAATTTCTAGAAAGCATAAAGGGTTGTTTGAATGGAGTTTTTCAAAGGAAGGCCTGTGTAAAACTGCTTACATGTTGGGTATCAAGATCTATAGAGATAGATCAAGCCGCCTGATAAGACTTTCACAAAGCACATACCTTGACGTGATCTTGAAGGAGTTCAAGATGGATCAGTCAAAGAAGGAGTTCTTGCCTGAGTTGTGAGGTGTGAAGTTAAGACTTGAAGCTCGACCATGGCAGAAGAAAGAGAAAGGACGAAAGTCGTCCCCTGTGCCTTAGACATAGGCTCTATACGATATGCCATGTTGTGTACCGCAATGTGCCTTGCCACATGTCTGGCAAGAGTGTACAAGAGTGATCCAGGAGTGGATCATTGGACAGCGGTCAAAATTGTCCTTAGGAATAAGGAAATGTTTCTCGGTTATGGAGGTGATAAAGAGTTCGGCGTAAAGGGTTACGTCGATGCAAGCTTTAACACCTATCCGGATGACTCTGAGTAGCAAACCGGATACGTATAGTGGAGCAACCATTTGGAATAGCTCCAAGTGGAGCATAGTAGCAACATCTACAATATGAAATCGAGATTTGCAAAGAACACACGAATCTGAATGTTGCAGACCCGTTGACTGACACTTCTCTCGTAAGCATAACATGATCAAACCCTAGAACTCATTGAGTGTTAATCACATGGTGTTGTGACTTAGATTATTGACTCCGGTAAAACTCTTCGGATGTTAGTCACATGGCGTAGTGAACTATGAGTGTTAATCACATAATGATGTGAACTAGATTATTGACTCTAGTGCAAGTGGGAGACTGTTGGAAATATGCCCTAGAGGCAATAATAAAATGGTTATTATTATATTTCCTTGTTCATGATAATTGTCTATTGTTCATGCTATAATTGTATTAACCGGAAACCGTAATACATGTGTGAATACATAGATCGTAATATGTCCCTAGTAAGCCTCTAGTTGACTAGCTCGTTGATCAATAGATGGTCATGGTTTACTGACCATGGACATTGGATGTCATTGATAACGGGATCACATCATTAGGAGAATGATGTGATGGACAAGACCAAATCTTAAGCGTAGCACAAGATTGTGTAGTTCGTTTGCTAAAGCTTTTCTAATGTCAAGTATCATTTCCTTAGACCATGAGATTGTGTAACTTCTGGATACCATAGGAATGCTTTGGGTGTACCAAACGTCACAACGTAACTGGGTGGCTATAAAGGTGCACTACAGGTATCTCCGAAAGTGTCTGTTGGGTTGGCACGAATCAAGACTGGGATTTGTCACTCCGTATGATGGAGAGGTATCTCTGGGCCCACTCGGTAATGCATCATCATAATGAGCTCAATGTGACTAAGGAGTTAGCCACGAGGTCATGCATTATGGAACGAGTAAAGAGACTTGCCAGTAAAAATATTGAACGAGGTATGGGGATACCGACGATCGAATCTCGAGCAAGTAACATACCGATAGACAGAGGGAATTGTATACAGGATTGATTGAATCCCCTACATCATGGTTCATCCGATGAGATCATTGTGGAACATGTGGGAGCCAATATGGGTATCCAGATCCCGCTATTGGTTATTGGCCAGAGAGATGTCTCCGTCATGTCTGCATGGTTCCCAAACCCATAGGGTCTACACACTTAAGGTTCGGTGACGCTAGAGTTGTTATGGGAAATAGTATGTGGTTACGGAAGGTTGTTTGGAGTCCGGATGAGATCCCGGATGTGAGGAGGAGTTCCGGAATGGTCCGGAGGTGAAGATCGATATATTGGACGAAGGATATTGGAGTCCGGAATTGTTCCGAGGGTACCGGGTGACGACCAGCGTGTCCGAAAGGGGTTTCGGAGGCCCCGTCAAGCGTTGGGGGCCTTATGGGCCAAGGGGAGGGGCACATCAGCCCACTAAGGGGCTGAGCGCCCCTCCCACCCCATCTCACGTAACCTGGAGAGGTGGGGGCACCTCCCCTAGGGCAGCCACCCCTCCCGGCTTGGGGGGCAAGTTTCCTAGGGGTGGGGGCGCCCAAACCCATCTAGGGTTTCCCCTGTGGCTGCCGCCCCTCCCCTAGGGAACCCTAGGGCGCCTCCTCCTCCCCCTTCCCCCTATATATAGTGAGGGAGAGAGAGGGCAGCCGCACCCTTCCCCTGGAGCAGCCCCTCCCCTCTCCTACACTTCCTCCTCCTCCTCCGTAGTGCTTGGCGAAGCCTTGCCGGAGAACAACGAGCTCCGTCACCACCACGCCGTCCTGCTGTCGAAGTTCTCCCTCAACTTCTCCTCTCCCCTTGCTGGATCAAGAAGGCGGAGACATCCCCGGGCTGTATGTGTGTTGAACGCGGAGGCGCCGTTGTTCGGTGCTTAGATCGGAATCGACCGCGTGAAGGAAATATGCCCTAGAGGCAATAATAAAGTTATTATTTATTTCCTTATATCATGATAAATGTTTATTATTCATGCTAGAATTGTATTAACCGGAAACATAATACATGTGTGAATACATAGACAAACAGAGTGTCACTAGTATGCCTCTACTTGATTAGCTGGTTGATCAAAGATGGTTAAGTTTCCTAACCATTAACATGGGTTGTCATTTGATTAACGGGATCACATCATTAGGATAATGATGTGATTGACTTGACCCATTCCGTTAGCTTAGCACTTGATCGTTAATTTTGTTGCTATTGCTTTCTTCATGACTTATACATGTTCCTATGACTATGAGATTATGCAACTCCCGTTTACCGGAGGAACACTTTGTGTGCTACCAAACGTCACAACGTAACTGGGTGATTATAAAGGTGCTCTATAGGTGTCTCCAAAGGTACTTGTTGGGTTGGCGTATTCCGAGATTAGGATTTGTCACTCCGATTGTCGGAGAGGTATCTCTGGGCCCTCTCGGTAATGCACATCACTTAAGCCTTGCAAGCATTGCAACTAATGCGTTAGTTGCGGGATGATGTATTACGGAACGAGTAAAGAGACTTGCCGGTAATGAGATTGAACTAGGTGTTGAGATACCGACGATCGAATCTCGGGCAAGTAACATATCGATGACAAAGGGAACAACGTATGTTGTTATGCGGTTTGACCGATAAAGATCTTCGTAGAATATGTAGGAGCCAATATGAGCATCCAGGTTCCGCTATTGGTTATTGACCGGAGACGTGTCTCGGTCATGTCTACATAGTTCTCGAACCCGTATGGTCCGCATGCTTAACGTTTCGATGACGGTTATATTATGAGTTTATGAGTTTTGATGTACCGAAGGTTGTTCGAAGTCCCAGATGTGATCACGGACATGACGAGGAGTCTCGAAATGGTCGAGACATGAATATTGATATATTGGACGACCATATTCACTACAAAAAAATACACTTCCGTGATGATACGTGTTTGTCACAGTAGGTCGCGTTTTTTGTCATGCATGTACATCCGTGATAAATTTATGATAGAATCAAGATAGTCATACATGTGCTGTCGTAGAAGTGTTCCATGACATTACCAAAATTATCATCACGGAAGTGTCCACTTCCATGACGATAAATCGCGCATCACAGAAGTGCTTTCGTCAAGGGTGACCGACACGTGGCATCCACCGTAACGGAACACCGTTAAGCTATCGGGTCGGGTTTTG
Organism: Triticum aestivum; assembly: GCF_018294505.1. NCBI lineage: Eukaryota > Viridiplantae > Streptophyta > Magnoliopsida > Poales > Poaceae > Triticum > Triticum aestivum. The sequence continues at coordinate 331,525,552 of NC_057806.1, read as the reverse complement.
GATCCGATAACCCGTTAATAGCCCCGACCAATGGAGATTTTCCACGTGTAAAATCATCATTGGCTAGAGGAAACACGTGTCGGCTCATCGTTGGGACAGATGTCATCCACTCATTGGACAGGAGGCGCCTATGATAGGTCAACACGTGGCACGGCCCAACAGCGGCCCATTCCGGTGAAAAAGGCCGGCCCAGTAAAAATTAGCAGGCCGACCCATATAAGGCCTACTTGTGTCAGGTCCATTTAAGCCCACGGCCCATACGAGATGTGCCAATTCGGCCCGTTAAAGATTTGATACCATTGCAGCCCATCGTCAGTTCGAGCCCGTTAACAGCCCACTATATATTTGGGCTCAATATCGGCCCGATGAGATTTTGGCCTGTTAACGGCCCATTTAATGGATGGGCCAATTTTCAGGATGTACATCTTTCGGCCTTTTAGCAACCATTTAAATGTTGGGCTAATTTCCGGCCCGGTGTGTCTTTCAACCTGTTGACGGCCCATAAATCTGATGGGCCATTTGTAGTCAGACCTGAGTTTCGGCCTTTTAGCGGCCCATTTAAGTGTTGGGCCAATTTCTGGCCCGGTGTCACTTTCAGCCTATTGACGGCCCATAAATCAGGTGGGCCAATTGTAGTCAGACCTGAGTTTTGGCCTTTTAGCGACCCATTTAAGTGTTGGGCCAATTCCCGGCCCTGTGTGCCTTTCGGCCTGTTAACGGACCATAAATGAGTTGGGCCATTTGTAGTCGGACCTTAGTTTTGGCGTCTTAATGGCCCATGCCCTTCATGGTCCAATACCAGCCCGGTTTCTCTTTCGGCCTGCTAAAGGCCCACAACACAATTGGTCCATTTACAATACGACCTGACTTTCGGCCTCTTAGCGGCCCATGCTCTTCATGGTCCAATACAAGCCCGCTGCCTCTTTCGGTCTGCTAAAGGCCTACAGTATAGTTGGGCCATATGTAGCCCAAACTTAGTAACGGCCTGTTAACGGCCCGTGAAATAAATTGGGGCCACCTGTTGCCCGCTTCGATGTCGGCCTGTTAACGACCCGGGAGGTAAGAGGGCCGACCATTAACTTTCGGCCTAGTAACGGCCCATTAACTTAATGGGCCCACTAAAGTTCGTTCATGTCTTTAGGCCAAATTAGATAATTTGAGCCCATTGCGACGAGCAAAGGTACGACATACAGGGAATAACATTGCACATCCAGAATATATTACAGGAAATTACATCCACTATGCAATCAAAGATTGATGCCAATGCAAATAAATGAGCAGAACCTAACCATCTACAACGTCACAATCTGCAACCTCAGCACAGATGATGCCCATAAGCATGTGGGCAAGTTCTTGCTACTTTGCCACACTGTCTCTGAAAACATTGACCATTTGTTGTGTCGCACGACTCTGCACCTCTGATTCATCCACCATTTCCATCATTGCTTCAGCCATTAATTGGTTCACAAACATACATTTATTCCGTTGCATTCGAGAAAGAGGATACTGAACAGATTCAGATGGCGATTTTGGCAGGCTTCTATTATTGATAGTGGAGAGTGTCGTGACCACTGCATCATAACATAAATTAGGACGGGAACCAAACAGATTAATCATGAGTTATTGCCATATTACCTGGCCTAGATTTACTGGAAATAAACAATGGGGTTGCCTTGCTGTTTTCAGAGTTTGTCTTCTTATCTTCAGCAGCCTGCACAAAATTAACACACTAGCGTTGCTATCATTGGCCAAGTCAGATAATAGGAAAGCAACATTGACACAACGAACGTTTGGGCAACTAGCCTACACCAAATTAACACAATATGGCCCAGCTATCATCAGCCAGGTAAGGTAATACGAAAGCGACATTGACACAATGAATGAATGGGCAACCAGAGAAGCACTACAATTCAGTAATGTGCATGATATGAGATAGCGCATTCATGCAACTCAGTATGCAAAACTACCAGACAGTTTTCCTTACAAAAATCAACATTGGCGCCTTTAACATTTTTCTACAACTAATTTTAGATCAGATAAAGGTTAGATTCACGCCGATTAACAAAATACATGCTGATGTAAAAATATAGTGATATACAACAGGTACTTACATCAGCACTGGAGCACAGAGAATTCCCGCAAGATATTTTCCTCGAATACGATCCCAATGGAGGAAGTCTTGTATCGTTTAACCTTATTTTCTAAAAGAGAGACGGGTAAGAAACATGTAGAAAATATGATCAAAATGCTATAAAATTTCATGATGCGAGGATACGCACACGCTTCTTAGAATGGAGTTGACATTCTTTTGCTGGACTGGAGCGGACTAGTTCTTTGGCCACTGGAATCTGCTTATTCTCAGTGGGAGTTGGGTTTCTCTGTGCTGGAGCAGTATTTATGAAAAATGGAGTTGGTTTATTATCTCCTGGCATTTGGATCTTTTGCAAAGACCTGGTTTGTAACCCTTCAGATTCTAACATAGCCGTCTTCCCCTTGCATGCCTTATATAGAAGAATGGTGATTCAGTTATAAAACATGCTAAAACAGAGATGGAATAGGTACTGAAGAATAGAAAGGCATGACATATTGACATGTATTCACTCCATCCGGAAATAAATGGATGAGTCTAGGTGTATTTCAGTTCTAGATACATCCAGTTTTATCCATTTCTGCGACATTTAATCCGGACGGAGGGAGTATGATGTAAGAGCTAGGGATATGATAGGACAACACAGTAAAAAACACTGAAAACCCCACTGCAGAACCAAAGTATTCAAACCCACTGATATGAGATAGTACACTCATGCAGCTCAGGATGCAAAACTACCAGGCAGTTTTCCTTGCAAAAATCAATATTGTGGCCTTTAATCATACATTCTGCTACAACTAAATTTAGATCAGATAAAGGTTGGATTCACGCCGATTAACAAAATACATGCTGATGTAAAAATATAGTGATATACAACAGGTACTTACATCTACATTGGAGCACAGAGAATTCCTGCAAGAATCTTTCCTCATAAATGATACCATTGCAGAAAATCTTCTATCTGTTAAGCTTATTTTCTAAAAGAGAGATGGGTAAGAAACATGTAGAAAATATGATCAGCATGCTATAAAATTTCATGATGCAAGGATACTCACACGCTTCTTAGAATTGAGTTGACATATTTTTGCTGGACTGGAGCGGACTAGTTCTTTGGCCACTGGAATCTGCTTATTACCAGTAGGAGTTGGGTTTCTCTATGATGGAGCAGTATCTATAAAAATTGGAGTTGGTTTATTATCTCCTGGCGTTTGGATCTTTTGCAAAGGCCTTGTTTGTAACCCTTCAGATTCTAACATAGTCGTCTTCCTCTTACATGCCTTGTATAGAAGAATGGTGCTTTAATTATAAAACCTGCGGCAGCAGAGAGATGGAATAGGTACTGAAGAATAGAAAGGCATGACATATTGACATGTATTCCCTCCATCCGGAAAAAAAGGATGGGTCTAGGCGTATTTCAGTTCTAGATACATCCTTTTTTATCCATTTCGGCAACATGTAATCTGAATGGAGGGAGTATGGTGTAAGAGCTAGGGATACGACGGGACAACACAGCAAAAAAACACTAGTTGAATGTAAAACTGTATGCTAGCGGAATACGTACAGAAATAACTAAGGCAACATACACGTGTATGATTGGGAAAATAAGATGGCATTGCAACAGAGCACTAGAACAACACTTCAATGTAAAAACATGGTATGGTAGACAGATGAAGTACATACTGATGAATAACAATGCATAAGATATTCAAAAGCATGATGTCCAAATTAAGCAGATGGCATTGCGATAGAGTAGAATGACAATACTTGAATTTGAAAACATGTTATCACGAATGGAATAGGTACTGAAAAATAGGAAGGCATGACATATTTACATGCATGATCAGTATGCTAAGCACATGGCATTGCAACAGAGTAGATACACTCTAGGACATTATATGCATGTTGTACCCATATCACAGGCTAAATTAGAGCAAGGACCTTGTGGGGTGAAGAGGATTCATCATCTTTCTACAAGTCTTCTGAAGAACTGCCTTTACATGTTCCATCATATTGGGTATCATTGACATCAAGTTTATTGGCCTTTACATTGCTCCGTGAGGTTCTTGTGGATATATCAGTGTGTGCAATTATATCTGACATGCATGGAAGACAACTAGTAGTTAGATTTATGTAATGAGTGCCTGTAGGAGACGACATAAATAGTAGGACTTGGGTTAACTAGCAGCAACAGGTCTCATAAACTAAAGGGAGAACACAGATGAAAGCTACAGAATATGTATCATTTGTACTCGAGATTAACTAGATGGCACACAAAAGTATTAAAGAACAGCATAGAAAATACTAGAAGTGGTATAATACTATAATCACCAGCCTGTGGGATAGCATTGGCTGATGGATGATAACTATGGAACAGTGTTACCTAAAGAACAAGTATCTTAGCTGAACTATGGAACAGCGTTAACTCCTGAACAAGACCCGTAAGAGATCAGCATGAATATACAGTGAAATGTGATGATCTATTTTCCATGCCTAGATGAATAACAAAGCCATAAATGTTGCACACAAGTAAGACGAGGGTACAATCTATCTGGCTGCCATCCATAGGAGTGAGCATCATGTGCTGACTTGTCGATGGCCCTGCAGTTGTTGTGGTTGTGCATGTCGGGCACGCACATTCGATGCAGGGAACTGTTGAGTGGGGACTAGAGCTCCCTTCTGGTGTATGCTTCCCTTGTTGGAGCAGCTGAGGTGAGTCGGAAGACGGTGTGTCTGAAGATGCAGATAACGCATAATGTTAAGAACGACATATCTCTTTGATCTGAAGAAATACACTAAGAGATCAACAGCAAGGTACGAGAGTGGTCACACGTCTGTTGACTGAAGACTAAATTGGGGTCACACGATTTTATTTTATTTTGGTACTGTCCGATCTACACCGGATGGCTGGCCGTCTTGTGCCTCCCGGCTGACATTGTTCGTAATCTTCCCTGAAGAGCCAGTGACCAACGGCAGAGCATCCTGCCTCCGTCGTCCGTGGCCCCGGCCAAAACCCCGCTCCCCGCCCCACCGCACTGCCGTGGTTGCGCCGCCCCCGGGCCAATCCACAAAGACTCCCCGTCATCCAGATCCGGTAGCGGCAGTACCTTCAACCCACGCAACTCTAAAAGATAGCCATCTAAGCTGCTTCCGCGGCGAACTTGCGGCCCCGCACCCTTACGTTAGACACCAGCCAACCGACAGCCTAGGAGCTCCGCCGCCTCGAGGGGTGCTGCTTCCCATTGCAAATCGATTGGCCCAGAATAACAATTTAGACAACTGACGCCTAAATAAAGTGATTTGAGATGAGGGTGCGACCTATCTGGCGGCATGGTGAAGTAGGCAGGTCCAGCTGCCGAGTCGGTGAGGCCGGCGCGGTTGCGGTGGCGACCGGCGGTAGGGAAAGAGCGATGTCGCGACGGTCGACGGCTACGCCGAAGCAGCGCCAGGACTCTGGACGGATCCGAAGTTGGAGCCGCTCCGGCGCCGTGAACAACGGCGGGGGTGAATCGGCTCCGGTACGGTTCACGCGGTCGTCGTCGAGGCAGCACCAGCAGCACGGAGTAAGAGGCACGCGGCCCAGTGCACGACGGCAAATGGACAGCGTCTCTGGCATTAGGGAGGAGGGCGGCTGTGAAATTGGTGTGGTGGGGGCGCCATGGAGGTGGGGCTGAGGTTTCGCGGCTCGGGAGAAGGGAGCTTCGCGGGGAGAAGGTGATTTGGCGCCCACGAGGTATGAATGGGGGCGGGCGGGGGAAATTGGGAGGGGAGTGGAACCATGTCTTACGGACGCATTTGTCTGAAATGTGAGGGGGAGTTATAGTTCTACCCTTGCATATAGGCTTCTCGGCTTGGGTCTGTGTACTGAGAGTCGGGGATAGTAGAGTAACTTTGCTTCTCTGGGCGGGAGCGATTTCGGGCGAGGAGGGCGTGTTTTGAACTATAGTGGGCGCGAGCGATTTCGAGCGAGCAGAGCGTGTTTTGAAATAGTGGGCGCGAGCTATTTCGGGCGAGGAGAGCGTGTTTTGCCGACCATGGTTTATGAATTATTCGGCACATGTCATTTCGGCCGAGGAGAATGCGCGCTTGGATGAAGTTACGAACCTACCCTCGATGTACAACGGGCCAATTGATGTGTGTCCCACATAGGACGGTAATTTCGCGTCTCCCATTTATTTGCTCGGGCGAATTCTGTTGGGTAACGTTGCAGAAAATAAAAAATTTCCTACTCGTTTCACCAAGATCATCTAGGAGTTCATCTAGCAACGAGTGAATAGATGCATCTACATACCTTGTAGATCGCAAGCGGAAGCGTTCAAAGAACGGGGATGATGTAGTCGAACACGACGTGATTCGAATCACCGGAGATCCTAGCACCGAACGGACGGCACCTCCGTGTTCAACACACGTACGGAACAGCCACGTCTCCTCCTTCTTGATCCAGCAAGGGAGGGAGGAGAGGTTGAGGGAGATGGCACCAGCAGCAGCACGACGGCGTGGTGTTGATGGAGCTGCAGTACTCCGGCAGAGCTTCGCTAAGCAATAAGGAGGTGGAGGAGGTGTTGGGGAGGGAGAAGGAGGCAACCAAAGGCCAAGGACTCAAGGTATGAAGTCCCTCCTCTCCCCCACTATATATAGGGGTGCCAAGGGGGGGGTGGCCGGCCCTAGGAGATCCAATCTCCTAGGGGGTGCGGCGGCCAAGGGGGGTTTCCCTCCCCCCCAAGGCACCTAGGAGGTGCCTTACCCTCCTAGGACTCTTTCCCCTTTAAACCCTAGGCGCATGGGCTTATGTGGGGCTGGTGCCCTTGGCCCAAGCAGGCCAAGGCGCACCCCCTACAGCCCATGTGGCCCCCGGGGATGGGTGGCCCCACCCGGTGGGCCCCCGGGACCCCTCCGGTGGTCCCGGTACAATACCGATAACCCCGAAACTTGTCCCGATGCCCGAAACAGGACTTCCCATATATAAATCTTTACCTCCGGACCATTCCGGAACTCCTCGTGACGTCCGGGATCTCATCCGGGACTCCGAACAACATTCGGGTTACTGCATATACATATCCCTACAACCCTAGCGTAACTGAACCTTAAGTGTGTAGACCCTACGGGTTCGGGAGACATGTAGACATGACCGAGATCGCTCTCCGGTCAATAACCAACAGCGGGATCTGGATACCCATGTTGGCTCCCACATGCTCCACGATGATCTTATCGGATGAACCACGATGTCGAGGATTTAATCAAACCCGTATGCAATTCCCTTTGTCAATCGATATGTTACTTGCCCGAGATTCGATCGTCGGTATCCCAATACCTCGTTCAATCTTGTTACCGACAAGTCACTTTACTCGTACCGTAATGCATGATCCCGTGACCAAACACTTGGTCACTTTGAGCTCATTATGATGATGCATTACTGAGTGGGCCCAGTGATATCTCTCCGTCATACGGAGTGACAAATCCCAGTCTCGATCCATATAAAACAATAGATACTTTCGGAGATACCTGTAGTGCACCTTTATAGTCACCCAGTTACGTTGTGACGTTTGATACACCCAAAGCACTCCTACGGTATCCAGGAGTTATACGATCTCATGGTCGAAGGAAGAGATACTTTGACATTGCAAAACTCTAGCAAACGAACTATACGATCTTGTGCTATGTTTAGGATTGGGTCTTGTCCATCACATCATTATCCTAATGATGTGATCCCGTTATCAATGACATCCAATGTCCATAGCCAGGAAACCATGACTATCTATTGATCAACGAGCTAGTCAACTAGAGGCTTACTAGGGACATGTTGGTGTCTGTTATTCACACATGTATTACGATTTCCGGATAACACGATTATAGCATGAATAAAGACAATTATCATGAACAAAGAAATATAATAATAATGCTTTTATTATTGCCTCTAGGGCATATTTCCAACAGTCTCCCACTTGCACTAGAGTCAATAATCTAGTTACATTGTGATGAATCGAACACCCATGGAATTCTGGTGTTGATCATGTTTTGCTCTTGGGAGAGGTTTAGTCAACGGATCTGCTACATTCAGGTCCGTATGTACTTTACAAATCTCTATGTCTCCATCTTGAACATTTTCACGGATGGAGTTGAAGCGACGCTTGATGTGCCTTGTCTTCTTGTGAAACCTGGGCTCCTTGGCAAGTGCAATAGCTCCAGTGTTGTCACAGAAGAGCTTGATTGGCCCCGACGCATTGGGTATGACTCCTAGGTCGGTGATGAACTCCTTCACCCATATTGCTTCATGTGCTGCCTCCGAGGCTGCCATGTACTCCGCTTCACATGTAGATCCCGCCACGACGCTCTGCTTGCAACTGCACCAGCTTACTGCCCCACCATTCAAAATATACACATATCCGGTTTGTGACTTAGAGTCATCCAGATCTGTGTCGAAGCTAGCGTCGACGTAACCTTTTACGACGAGCTCTTCGTCACCTCCATAAACGAGAAACATTTCCTTAGTCCTTTTCAGGTACTTCAGGATATTCTTGACCGCTGTCCAGTGTTCCTTGCCAGGATTACTTTGGTACCTTCCTACCAAACTTACGGCAAGGTTAACATCAGGTCTGGTACACAGCATGGCATACATAATAGAACCTATGGCTGAGGCATAGGGGATGACGCTCATCTCTTCTATATCTTCTGCCGTGGTCGGACATTGAGCTGAGCTCAATTTCACACCTTGCAAAACAGGCAAGAACCCTTTCTCGGACTGATCCATTTTGAACTTCTTCAAAATCTTATCAAGATATGTGCTTTGTGAAAGACCTATGAGGCGTCTTGATCTATCCCTATAGATCTTGATGCCTAATATATAAGCAGCTTCTCCAAGGTCCTTCATTGAAAAACTCTTATTCAAGTAGGCCTTAATGCTGTCCAAAAGTTCTATATCATTTCCCATCAAAAGTATGTCATCTACATATAGTATGAGAAATGCTATAGAGCTCCCACTCACTTTCTTGTAAACACAGGCTTCTCCATAAGTCTGTGTAAACCCAAACGCTTTGATCATCTCATCAAAACGAATGTTCCAACTCCGAGATGCTTGCACCAGCCCATAAATCGAGCGTTGGAGCTTGCACACCTTGTCAGCATTTTTAGGATCGACAAAACCTTCCGGCTGCATCATATACAATTCTTCCTTAAGGAAACCATTAAGGAATGCCGTTTTGACGTCCATTTGCCAAATTTCATAATCATAAAATGCGGCAATTGCTAACATGATTCGGACGGACTTCAGCTTCGCTACCGGTGAGAAAGTCTCATCGTAGTCAACCCCTTGAACTTGTCGATAACCCTTAGCGACAAGCCGAGCTTTATAGATGGTCACATTACCATCCGCGTCTGTCTTCTTCTTAAAGATCCATTTATTTTCTATGGCTCACCGTTCTACGGGCAAGTCAGTCAAAGTCCATACTTCGTTTTCATACATGGATCCTATCTCGGATTTCATGGCTTATAGCCATTTGTCGGAATCCGGACCCGCCATCGCTTCTTCATAGTTCGAAGGTTCACCGTTGTCTAACAACATGATTTCCAAGACAGGGTTGCCGTACCACTCTGGTGCGGAACGTGTCCTCGTGGACCTTCGAATTTCAGTAGGAGCTTGATCAGAAGTATCTTGATCATTATCATTAACTTCCTCTCTAGTCGGTGCAGGCACCTCAGGAACATTTTCTTGAGTTGCGCCATTTTCCGGTTCAAGAGGTAATACTTCATCAAGCTCTACTTTCCTCCCACTTACTTCTTTCGAGAGAAACTCTTTCTCCAGAAAGGACCCATTCTTGGCAACAAAGATCTTGCCTTCGGATCTGAGGTAGAAGATATACCCAACAGTTTCTTTAGGGTATCCTATGAAGACGCATTTTTCCGATTTGGGTTCGAGCTTTTCAGGTTGAAGTTTCCTGACATAAGCATCGCATCCCCAAACTTTTAGACATGACAGCTTAGGTTTCTTCCCAAACCATAATTCATACGGTGTCGTCTCAACGGATTTCGACGGGGCCCTATTTAAAGTGAATGCGGCAGTCTCTAAAGCATAGCCCCAAAAAGATAGTGGTAAATCGGCAAGAGACATCATAGATCGCACCATATCTAATAGAGTGCGATTACGACGTTCGGACACACCATTACGCTGAGGTGTTCCAGGCGGCGTGAGTTGTGAAACTATTCCACATTTTCTTAAGTGTGTACCAAACTCGTGACTCAAGTATTCTCCTCCACGATCTGATCGTAGAAACTTGATTTTCCTGTCACGTTGATTCTCAACTTCACTCTGAAATTCCTTGAACTTTTCAAAGGTCTCAGACTTGTGTTTCATTAAGTAGACATACCCATATCTACTCAAGTCATCAGTGAGGGTGAGAACATAACGATAGCCACCGCGAGCCTCAACACTCATTGGACCGCACACATCAGTATGTATGATTTCCAATAAGTTGGTTGCTCTCTCCATTGTTCCTGAGAATGGAGTCTTGGTCATTTTACCCATGAGGCATGGTTCGCACGTGTCAAATGATTCGTAATCAAGAGACTCTAAAAGTCCATCAGCATGGAGCTTCTTCATGCGTGGTGTTGTTGGAGCTGCAGTACTCCGGCAGAGCTTCGCTAAGCAATAAGGAGGTGGAGGAGGTGTTGGGGAGGGAGAAGGAGGCAACCAAAGGCCAAGGACTCAAGGTATGAAGTCCCTCCTCTCCCCCACTATATATAGGGGTGCCAAGGGGGGGGTGGCCGGCCCTAGGAGATCCAATCTCCTAGGGGGTGCGGCGGCCAAGGGGGGTTTCCCTCCCCCCCAAGGCACCTAGGAGGTGCCTTACCCTCCTAGGACTCTTTCCCCCTTAAACCCTAGGCGCATGGGCCTATGTGGGGCTGGTGCCCTTGGCCCAAGCAGGCCAAGGCGCACCCCCTACAGCCCATGTGGCCCCCGGGGATGGGTGGCCCCACCCGGTGGGCCCCCCGGACCCCTCCTGTGGTCCCGGTACAATACCGATAACCCCGAAACTTGTCCCGATGCCCGAAACAGGACTTCCCATATATAAATCTTTACCTCCGGACCATTCCGGAACTCCTCGTGACGTCCGGGATCTCATCCGGGACTCCGAACAACATTCGGGTTACTGCATATACATATCCCTACAACCCTAGCGTAACTGAACCTTAAGTGTGTAGACCCTACGGGTTCGGGAGACATGTAGACATGACCGAGATCGCTCTCCGGTCAATAACCAACAGCGGGATCTGGATACCCATGTTGGCTCCCACATGCTCCACGATGATCTTATCGGATGAACCACGATGTCGAGGATTTAATCAAACCCGTATGCAATTCCCTTTGTCAATCGATATGTTACTTGCCCGAGATTCGATCGTCGGTATCCCAATACCTCGTTCAATCTTGTTACCGACAAGTCACTTTACTCGTACCGTAATGCATGATCCCGTGACCAAACACTTGGTCACTTTGAGCTCATTATGATGATGCATTACTGAGTGGGCCCAGTGATATCTCTCCGTCATACGGAGTGACAAATCCCAGTCTCGATCCATATAAAACAATAGATACTTTCGGAGATACCTGTAGTGCACCTTTATAGTCACCCAGTTACGTTGTGACGTTTGATACACCCAAAGCACTCCTACGGTATCCAGGAGTTATACGATCTCATGGTCGAAGGAAGAGATACTTTGACATTGCAAAACTCTAGCAAACGAACTATACGATCTTGTGCTATGTTTAGGATTGGGTCTTGTCCATCACATCATTATCCTAATGATGTGATCCCGTTATCAATGACATCCAATGTCCATAGCCAGGAAACCATGACTATCTATTGATCAACGAGCTAGTCAACTAGAGGCTTACTAGGGACATGTTGGTGTCTGTTATTCACACATGTATTACGATTTCCGGATAACACGATTATAGCATGAATAAAGACAATTATCATGAACAAAGAAATATAATAATAATGCTTTTATTATTGCCTCTAGGGCATATTTCCAACAGTCTCCCACTTGCACTAGAGTCAATAATCTAGTTACATTGTGATGAATCGAACACCCATGGAATTCTGGTGTTGATCATGTTTTGCTCTTGGGAGAGGTTTAGTCAACGGATCTGCTACATTCAGGTCCGTATGTACTTTACAAATCTCTATGTCTCCATCTTGAACATTTTCACGGATGGAGTTGAAGCGACGCTTGATGTGCCTTGTCTTCTTGTGAAACCTGGGCTCCTTGGCAAGTGCAATAGCTCCAGTGTTGTCACAGAAGAGCTTGATTGGCCCCGACGCATTGGGTATGACTCCTAGGTCGGTGATGAACTCCTTCACCCATATTGCTTCATGTGCTGCCTCCGAGGCTGCCATGTACTCCGCTTCACATGTAGATCCCGCCATGACGCTTTGCTTGCAACTGCACCAGCTTACTGCCCCACCATTCAAAATATACACGTATCCGGTTTGTGACTTAGAGTCATCCAGATCTGTGTCGAAGCTAGCGTCGACGTAACCCTTTACGACGAGCTCTTCGTCACCTCCATAAACGAGAAACATTTCCTTAGTCCTTTTCAGGTACTTCAGGATATTCTTGACCGCTGTCCAGTGTTCCTTGCCGGGATTACTTTGGTACCTTCCTACCAAACTTACGGCAAGGTTTACATCAGGTATGGTACACAGCATGGCATACATAATAGAACCTATGGCTGAGGCATAGGGGATGATGCTCATCTCTTCTATATCTTCTGCCGTGGTCAGACATTGAGCTGAGCTCAATTTCATACCTTGCAACACAGGCAAGAACCCCTTCTTGGATTGATCCATATTGAACTTCTTCAATATCTTATCAAGGTATGTGCTTTGTGAAAGACCTATGAGGCGTCTCGATCTATCTCTATAGATTTTGATGCCTAATATATAAGCAGCTTCTCCAAGGTCCTTCATTGAAAAACTTTTATTCAAGTAGGCCTTGATGCTGTCCAAGAGTTCTATATCATTTCCCATCAAAAGTATGTCATCTACATATAATATGAGAAATGCTACAGAGCTCCCACTCACTTTCTTGTAAACGCAGGCTTCTCCATAAGTCTGTGTAAACCCAAACGCTTTGATCATCTCATCAAAGAGAATGTTCCAACTCCGAGATGCTTGCACCAGCCCATAAATCGAGCGTTGGAGCTTGCACACTTTGTCAGCATTCTTAGGATCGACAAAACCTTCCGGCTGCATCATATACAATTCTTCCTTAAGGAAACCATTAAGGAATGCCGTTTTGACGTCCATTTGCCATATTTCGTAATCATAGAATGCGGCAATTGCTAACATGATTCGGACGGACTTCAGCTTCGCTACCGGTGAGAAAGTCTCATCATAGTCAACCCCTTGAACTTGTCGATAACCCTTAGCGACAAGCCGAGCTTTATAGATGGTCACATTACCATCCGCGTCTGTCTTCTTCTTAAAGATCCATTTATTTTCTATGGCTCGCCGCTCAATGGGCAAGTCAGTCAAAGTCCATACTTCGTTTTCATACATGGATCCTATCTCGGATTTCATGGCTTCTAGCCATTTGTCGGAATCCGGGCCCGCCATCGCTTCTTCATAGTTCGAAGGTTCACCGTTGTCTAACAGCATGATTTCCAAGACAGGGTTGCCGTACCACTCTGGTGCGGAACGTGTCCTTGTGGACCTTCGAATTTCAGTAGGGGCTTGATCAGAAGTATCTTGATCATTATCATTAACTTCCTCTCTAGTCGGTGCAGGCACCTCAGGAACATTTTCTTGAGTTGCGCCATTTTCCGGTTCAAGAGGTAATACTTCATCAAGCTCTACTTTCCTCCCACTTACTTCTTTCGAGAGAAACTCTTTCTCCAGAAAGGACCCATTCTTGGCAACAAAGATCTTGCCTTCGGATCTGAGGTAGAAGATATACCCAACAGTTTCTTTAGGGTATCCTATGAAGACACATTTTTCCGATTTGGGTTCGAGCTTTTCAGGTTGAAGTTTCCTGACATAAGCATCGCATCCCCAAACTTTTAGAAATGACAGCTTAGGTTTCTTCCCAAACCATAATTCATACGGTGTCGTCTCAACGGATTTCGACGGGGCCCTATTTAAAGTGAATGCGGCAGTCTCTAAAGCATAGCCCCAAAAAGATAGTGGTAAATCGGCAAGAAACATCATAGATCGCACCATATCTAATAGAGTGCGATTACGACGTTCGGACACACCATTACGCTGAGGTGTTCCAGGCGGCGTGAGTTGTGAAACTATTCCACATTTTCTTAAGTGTGTACCAAACTCGTGACTCAAGTATTCTCCTCCACGATCTGATCGTAGAAACTTGATTTTCCTGTCACGTTGATTCTCAACTTCACTCTGAAATTCCTTGAACTTTTCAAAGGTCTCAGACTTGTGTTTCATTAAGTAGACATACCCATATCTACTCAAGTCATCAGTGAGGGTGAGAACATAACGATAGCCACCGCGAGCCTCAACACTCATTGGACCGCACACATCAGTATGTATGATTTCCAATAAGTTGGTTGCTCTCTCCATTGTTCCTGAGAATGGAGTCTTGGTCATTTTACCCATGAGGCATGGTTCGCACGTGTCAAATGATTCGTAATCAAGAGACTCTAAAAGTCCATCAGCATGGAGCTTCTTCATGCTTTTGACACCTATGTGACCGAGGCGGCAGTGCCACAAGTATGTGGGACTATCACTATCAATCTTACATCTTTTGGTACTTACACTATGAATATGTGTAGCATTACGCTCGAGATTCATAAAGAATAAACCATTCACCATCGGAGCATGACCATAAAACATATCTCTCATATAAATAGAACAACCATTATTCTCGGATTTAAATGAGTAGCCATCTCGAATTAAACGAGATCCTGATACAATGTTCATGCTCAAACTTGGCACAAAATAACAATTATTGAGGTTCAAAACTAATCCCGTAGGTAAATGTAGAGGTAGCGTGCCGACGGCGATCACATCGACCTTGGAACCATTCCCGACGCGCGTCGTCACCTCGTCCTTCGCCAGTCTCCGTTTATTCCGCAGCTCCTGTTGTGTGTTACAAATATGAGCAACGGCACCGGTATCAAATACCCAGGAGTTACTACGATTACTGGTAAGGTACACATCAATTACATGTATATCAAATATACCTTTGGTTTTGCCGGCCTTCTTGTCCGCTAAGTACTTAGGGCAGTTCCGCTTCCAGTGACCACTTTCCTTGCAATAAAAACACTCAGTCTCGGGCTTGGGTCCATTCTTTGGCTTCTTCCCGGCAGCTTGCTTGCTGGGCGCGGCAACTACCTTGCCGTCCTTCTTGAAGTTCTTTTTACCCTTGCCCTTCTTGAACTTAGTGGTTTTATTGATCATTAACACTTGATGTTCCTTTCTGACTTCTACCTCTGTTGATTTCAGCATAGCAAATACTTCAGGAATGGTCTTTTCCATCCCCTGCATATTGAAGTTCATCACAAAGCTCTTGTAGCTCGGTGGAAGCGACTGGAGGATTCTGTCAATGACCGCATCATCCGGGAGATTAACCCCCAGCTGAGTCAAGCGGTTATGTAACCCAGACATAGTGAGTATGTGCTCACTGACAGAACTATTTTCCTCCATCTTACAGCTGAAGAATTTGTCAGAGACTTCATATCTCTCGACCCGGGCATGAGCTTGGAAAACCATTTTCAGCTCTTCGAACATCTCATATGCTCCATGTCTCTCAAAACGCTTTTGGAGCCCCGGCTCTAGGCTGTAAAGCATGCCGCACTGAACGAGGGAGTAGTCATCAGAACGTGCCTGCCAAGCGTTCATAACGTCTTGTTCTGCAGGGAGAACAGGTGCGTCACCAAGCGGTGCTTGTAGGACATAATCTTTCTTGGCAGCTATGAGGATGATCCTCAGGTTCCGGACCCAGTCCGTATAGTTGCTGCCATCGTCTTTCAGCTTGGTTTTCTCTAGGAACGCGTTGAAGTTGAGGACTACGTTGGCCATTTGATCTACAAGACATATTGTAAAATTTTAGACTAAGTTCATGATAATTAAGTTCATCTAATCAAATTATAATGAACTCCCACTCAGATTTGACATCCCTTTGGTCATCTAAGTGTTACACGATCCGAGTCGACTAGGCCGTGTCCGATCATCACGTGAGACGGACTAGTCATCGTCGGTGAACATTCTCATGTAGATCGTATCTTCCATACGACTCGTGTTCGACCTTTCGGTCTCCGTGTTCCGAGGCCATGTCTGTACATGCTAGGCTCGTCAAGTTAACCCTAAGTGTTTTCGCTGTGTAAAACTGTCTTGCACCCGTTGTATGTGAACGTAAGAATCTATCACACCCGATCATCACGTGGTGCTTCGAAACGACGAACTGTAGCAACGGTGCACAGTTAGGGGAGAACACTTCTTGAAATTTTGTAAGGGATCATCTTATTTACTACCGTCGTTCTAAGTAAACAAGATGCATAAAACATAATAAACATCACATGCAATTATATAAGTAGTGACATGATATGGCCAATATCATATAGCTCCTTTGATCTTCATCTTCGGGGCTCCATGATCATCTTGTCACCGGCACGACACCATGATCTCCATCATCATGATCTCCATCATCGTGTCTTCATGAAGTTGTCACGCCAACGACTACTTCTACTTCTATGACTAACGCGTTTAGTAATAAAGTAAAGTAGTTTACATGGCGTTCTTTAATGACACGCAGGTCATACAAAAAATAAAGACAACTCCTATGGCTCCTGCCGGTTGTCATACTCATCGACATGCAAGTCGTGATTCCTATTACAATAGCATGAACATCTCATACATGACATATAGATCATTCATCATTCATCACAACTTTGGCCATATCATATCACAAAGCACTTGCTGCAAAAACAAGTTAGACGTCCTCTAATTGTTGTTTGCAAGTTTTACGTGGCTGAAGTAGGGTTCTAGCAAGAACGTTTTCTTACCTACGTGAAACCAAAACGTGATTTGTCAACTTCTATTTACCCTTCATAAGGACCCTTTTCATCGAATCCGCTTCAACTAAAGTAGGAGAGACAGACACCCGCCAGCCACCTTATGCAACTTGTGCATGTTAGTCGGTGGAACCGGTCTCACGTAAGCGTACGTGTAAGGTTGGTCCGGGCCGCTTCATCCCACAATACCGCTGAAGCAAGATAAGACTAGTAGCGGCAAGAAAGTTGACAAATCTACGCCCACAACCAATTGTGTTCTACTCGTGCAAGAAGAACTACGCATAGACCTAGCTCATGATGCCACTGTTGGGTAACGTTGCAGAAAATAAAAAATTTCCTACTCGTTTCACCAAGATCATCTAGGAGTTCATCTAGCAACGAGTGAATAGATGCATCTACATACCTTGTAGATCGCAAGCGGAAGCGTTCAAAGAACGGGGATGATGTAGTCGAACACGACGTGATTCGAATCACCGGAGATCCTAGCACCGAACGGATGGCACCTCCGCGTTCAACACACGTACGGAACAGCCACGTCTCCTCCTTCTTGATCCAGCAAGGGAGGGAGGAGAGGTTGAGGGAGATGGCACCAGCAGCAGCACGACGGCGTGGTGTTGATGGAGCTGCAGTACTCCGGCAGAGCTTCGCTAAGCAATAAGGAGGTGGAGGAGGTGTTGGGGAGGGAGAAGGAGGCAACCAAAGGCCAAGGACTCAAGGTATGAAGTCCCTCCTCTCCCCCACTATATATAGGGGTGCCAAGGGGGGGTGGCCGGCCCTAGGAGATCCAATCTCCTAGGGGGTGCGGTGGCCAAGGGGGGTTTCCCTCCCCCCCCCCCAAGGCACCTAGGAGGTGCCTTACCCTCCTAGGACTCTTTCCCCTTTAAACCCTAGGCGCATGGGCTTATGTGGGGCTGGTGCCCTTGGCCCAAGCAGGCCAAGGCGCACCCCCTACAGCCCATGTGGCCCCCGGGGATGGGTGGCCCCACCCGGTGGGCCCCCGGGACCCCTCCGGTGGTCCCGGTACAATACCGATAACCCCGAAACTTGTCCCGATGCCCGAAACATGACTTCCCATATATAAATCTTTACCTCCGGACCATTCCGGAACTCCTCGTGACGTCCGGGATCTCATCCGGGACTCCGAACAACATTCGGGTTACTGCATATACATATCCCTACAACCCTAGCGTAACTGAACCTTAAGTGTGTAGACCCTACGGGTTCGGGAGACATGTAGACATGACCGAGATCGCTCTCCGGTCAATAACCAACAGCGGGATCTGGATACCCATGTTGGCTCCCACATGCTCCACGATGATCTCGTCGGATGAACCACGATGTCGAGGATTTAATCAACCCCGTATGCAATTCCCTTTGTCAATCGATATGTTACTTGCCCGAGATTCGATCGTCGGTATCCCAATACCTCGTTCAATCTTGTTACCGGCAAGTCACTTTACTCGTACCGTAATGCATGATCCCGTGACCAAACACTTGGTCACTTTGAGCTCATTATGATGATGCATTACTGAGTGGGCCCAGTGATATCTCTCCGTCATACGGAGTGACAAATCCCAGTCTCGATCCATATAAAACAATAGATACTTTCGGAGATACCTGTAGTGCACCTTTATAGTCACCCAGTTACGTTGTGACGTTTGATACACCCAAAGCACTCCTACGGTATCCAGGAGTTATACGATCTCATGGTCGAAGGAAGAGATACTTTGACATTGCAAAACTCTAGCAAACGAACTATACGATCTTGTGCTATGTTTAGGATTGGGTCTTGTCCATCACATCATTATCCTAATGATGTGATCCCGTTATCAATGACATCCAATGTCCATAGCCAGGAAACCATGACTATCTATTGATCAACGAGCTAGTCAACTAGAGGCTTACTAGGGACATGTTGGTGTCTGTTATTCACACATGTATTACGATTTCCGGATAACACGATTATAGCATGAATAAAGACAATTATCATGAACAAAGAAATATAATAATAATGCTTTTATTATTGCCTCTAGGGCATATTTCCAACAGTCTCCCACTTGCACTAGAGTCAATAATCTAGTTACATTGTGATGAATCGAACACCCATGGAATTCTGGTGTTGATCATGTTTTGCTCTTGGGAGAGGTTTAGTCAACGGATCTGCTACATTCAGGTCCGTATGTACTTTACAAATCTCTATGTCTCCATCTTGAACATTTTCACGGATGGAGTTGAAGCGACGCTTGATGTGCCTTGTCTTCTTGTGAAACCTGGGCTCCTTGGCAAGTGCAATAGCTCCAGTGTTGTCACAGAAGAGCTTGATTGGCCCCGACGCATTGGGTATGACTCCTAGGTCGGTGATGAACTCCTTCACCCATATTGCTTCATGTGCTGCCTCCGAGGCTGCCATGTACTCCGCTTCACATGTAGATCCCGCCACGACGCTCTGCTTGCAACTGCACCAGCTTACTGCCCCACCATTCAAAATATACACATATCCGGTTTGTGACTTAGAGTCATCCAGATCTGTGTCGAAGCTAGCGTCGACGTAACCTTTTACGACGAGCTCTTCGTCACCTCCATAAACGAGAAACATTTCCTTAGTCCTTTTCAGGTACTTCAGGATATTCTTGACCGCTGTCCAGTGTTCCTTGCCAGGATTACTTTGGTACCTTCCTACCAAACTTACGGCAAGGTTAACATCAGGTCTGGTACACAGCATGGCATACATAATAGAACCTATGGCTGAGGCATAGGGGATGACGCTCATCTCTTCTATATCTTCTGCCGTGGTCGGACATTGAGCTGAGCTCAATTTCACACCTTGCAAAACAGGCAAGAACCCTTTCTCGGACTGATCCATTTTGAACTTCTTCAAAATCTTATCAAGATATGTGCTTTGTGAAAGACCTATGAGGCGTCTTGATCTATCCCTATAGATCTTGATGCCTAATATATAAGCAGCTTCTCCAAGGTCCTTCATTGAAAAACTCTTATTCAAGTAGGCCTTAATGCTGTCCAAAAGTTCTATATCATTTCCCATCAAAAGTATGTCATCTACATATAGTATGAGAAATGCTATAGAGCTCCCACTCACTTTCTTGTAAACACAGGCTTCTCCATAAGTCTGTGTAAACCCAAACGCTTTGATCATCTCATCAAAACGAATGTTCCAACTCCGAGATGCTTGCACCAGCCCATAAATCGAGCGTTGGAGCTTGCACACCTTGTCAGCATTTTTAGGATCGACAAAACCTTCCGGCTGCATCATATACAATTCTTCCTTAAGGAAACCATTAAGGAATGCCGTTTTGACGTCCATTTGCCAAATTTCATAATCATAAAATGAGGCAATTGCTAACATGATTCGAACGGACTTCAGCTTCGCTACCGGTGAGAAAGTCTCATCATAGTCAATCCCTTGAACTTGTCGATAACCCTTAGCGACAAGCCGAGCTTTATAGATGGTCACATTACCATCCGCGTCTGTCTTCTTCTTAAAGATCCATTTATTTTCTATGGCTCGCCGTTCTACGGGCAAGTCAGTCAAAGTCCATACTTCGTTTTCATACATGGATCCTATCTCGGATTTCATGGCTTCTAGCCATTTGTCGGAATCCGGACCCGCCATCGCTTCTTCATAGTTCGAAGGTTCACCATTGTCTAACAACATGATTTCCAAGACAGGGTTGCCGTACCACTCTGGTGCGGAACGTGTCCTCGTGGACCTTCGAATTTCAGTAGGAGCTTGATCAGAAGTATCTTGATCATTATCATTAACTTCCTCTTTAGTCGGTGCAGGTGTTGGGTAACGTTGCAGAAAACAAAAAATTTCCTACTCGTTTCACCAAGATCATCTAGGAGTTCATCTAGCAATGAGTCATTGGATGCATCTACGTACCTTGTAGATCGCGAGCGGAAGCGTTCAAAGAACGGGGATGATGTAGTCGAACACGACGTGATTCGAATCACCGGAGATCCTAGCACCGAACGGACGGCACCTCCGCGTTCAACACACGTACGGAACAGCCACGTCTCCTCCTTCTTGATCCAGCAAGGGAGGGAGGAGAGGTTGAGGGAGATGGCACCAGCAGCAGCACGACGGCGTGGTGTTGATGGAGCTGCAGTACTCCGGCAGAGCTTCGCTAAGCAATAAGGAGATGGATGAGGTGTTGGGGAGGGAGAAGGAGGCAACCAAAGGCCAAGGACTCAAGGTATGAAGTCCCTCCTCTCCCCCACTATATATAGGGGTGCCAAGGGGGGGTGGCCGGCCCTAGGAGATCCAATCTCCTAGGGGGTGCGGCGGCCAAGGGGGGTTTCCCTCCCCCCCAAGGCACCTAGGAGGTGCCTTACCCTCCTAGGACTCTTGCCCCCTTGAACCCTAGGCGCATGGGCCTATGTGGGGCTGGTGCCCTTGGCCCAAGCAGGCCAAGGCGCACCCCCTACAGCCCATGTGGCCCCCGGGGATGGGTGGCCCCACCCGGTGGGCCCCCGGGACCCCTCCGGTGGTCCCGGTACAATACCGATAATCCCGAAACTTGTCCCGATGCCCGAAACAGGACTTCCCATATATAAATCTTTACCTCCGGACCATTCCGGAACTCCTCGTGACGTCCGGGATCTCATCCGGGACTCCGAACAACATTCGGGTTACTGCATATACATATCCCTACAACCCTAGCGTAACTGAACCTTAAGTGTGTAGACCCTACGGGTTCGGGAGACATGTAGACATGACCGAGATCGCTCTCCGGTCAATAACCAACAGCGGGATCTGGATACCCATGTTGGCTCCCACATGCTCCACGATGATCTCATCGGATGAACCACGATGTCGAGGATTTAATCAACCCGTATGCAATTCCCTTTGTCAATCGATATGTTACTTGCCCGAGATTCGATCGTCGGTATCCCAATACCTCGTTCAATCTTGTTACCGGCAAGTCACTTTACTCGTACCGTAATGCATGATCCCGTGACCAAACACTTGGTCACTTTGAGCTCATTATGATGATGCATTACTGAGTGGGCCCAGTGATATCTCTCCGTCATACGGAGTGACAAATCCCAGTCTCGATCCATATAAAACAATAGATACTTTCGGAGATACCTGTAGTGCACCTTTATAGTCACCCAGTTACGTTGTGACGTTTGATACACCCAAAGCACTCCTACGGTATCCAGGAGTTATACGATCTCATGGTCGAAGGAAGAGATACTTTGACATTGCAAAACTCTAGCAAACGAACTATACGATCTTGTGCTATGTTTAGGATTGGGTCTTGTCCATCACATCATTATCCTAATGATGGGATCCCGTTATCAATGACATCCAATGTCCATAGCCAGGAAACCATGACTATCTATTGATCAACGAGCTAGTCAACTAGAGGCTTACTAGGGACATGTTGGTGTCTGTTATTCACACATGTATTACGATTTCCGGATAACACAATTATAGCATGAATAAAGACAATTATCATGAACAAAGAAATATAATAATAATGCTTTTATTATTGCCTCTAGGGCATATTTCCAACAAATTCCACCGAGCAGAGAGGATGTTTAATGGTTCGTTCAAATTTTGGGAGAACGAGCATCCACGTCTACCTTACCAAGCCGATTCGGATCAAATTTTGAAATATTAGCTTGCCACTTCTTTTTTAGATGGAGAGATAATGCTCGGGAGTAATGTGTTTTTACATGCTCGTTGCTAGCGATTTACTATATGACAAATAGTTGACCCACTCAAAAACGCGAATCAAACCCAAAATGAAATATCTCGATTCAATGAAATAGCCCGTTCAATAGGTGAAAATAGTGAACTAAATCCAAAATTGAACACCTCAATCGAGTAGCATGTTGTACAGTATTATAGTACTCCATTAACATGTTGAAAGTCAAATTAATGAACTTGTTTGATATACGCATATATCCGTTCATGTGTGGATTGCAGACAAAATGTTCTCCAATTTAAATATTTGAATGCAAGTTTATATCGAAACATGGTTTATATCAGTCTTTGATGCATAAAACGCGATCTCCCCCTCTCCCGGACTCCTGTTCTCTCTCTCGCTCTCTCTCTCTCTCTCTCTCTCTCTGACAATCTTCAATTCTGTCGCACGCATCCGACACAAAAACCTTGTTCGTCCCTCTCCCCTTCTCTCCATCTCTCTCTCTATCTCTCTCTCTTTGTGTGTGTGTGTGGGGGGGGGTCTTTCTAGTTCGCATGCATATATACACCATCTATAGGTCTCTCTCGCACACTATGTATGATACTCTAGCTAGTCCAAGCTAGATATCTTGGGTGCACTCATCGTACGCACACAGATTCCTTGGCTCTTTGCCTGTAACTCTCTCACGCACCACTATGTTGTCTCGGAGCTCTTCCCCCCTCTCTCAAACTCTCCATCCACCTGGGTCACACATACACATGCATATCTCACTCGCACTCGATAGGCCCATCTAAAACTCTATCTCTCCCCCTCGTTCTCTCTCCATCTCACACGCGCACACACACAATCTCATGCCCAGCTAGCCAAGTATGATGGTCTCTCACTCAATTGTAGGCACACGCAGTCCCCTCTATATGTATATGACTAGCTAATCTTAGTCTCCATCACAAACATGTGCATGGTCTATCTCGATTTCTCTCGGGGCATCTTTCTATCGCGCACGCACTCCCTCGATCTCCCACCCATATAGTCCCCTCACAATCTCGACGGGATCTCTCTATCACAAACACACCCTCTCTCCCTCCCCATGCGTCCATGCCATCCATGTGTCCCTCTCGACCTTTGTTCCTTGTTGGCCACACCTCTATTGGACATGTGCTATAGGGGTGTCTCTCTCTGTTGTAAACAGTCACACACTAGCTATATTCGTGTATCTCCTCGCCTCGCTTTTCCATCTCGGAGATGCATGCATGATATGTTCGCATAAGAAACGAAAAAAAAACTCTCTCTCTAATTTATCATTTGTTGTCACTTTCTCTTTCACACACATACTCTTTTTGCACACTTACTCATTCTCCTTCACACGCACTTGATCTGTCTCGACTGAGTCACTCTCCTCGGTCCATAGCATATAGATTTATTGAAAAGTCAAACATCACAAAGTTTGACCATGTACGTGGGGAAAAAGAATTACATCTAGTACGGCAAACATATACCATTAGATTCACCATGAGATGTAGTTTTGTATGATGTATCTTTGGTATTGTAGATATAAATAACATTTGTGTAAACCTGATCAAAGTTTCCAAAGTTTGACTTCTAAAAAATTTACATGCACTGCATTATCGAGCGGATGGAATATCTCTTTCCCCCTCTCAGCTATCTAACGCACCACTCAGCCTTATCGGGGCTCCTCAGTCTCTCTCAAACTTTATTGGTCAGTTTGGTTCGTGACCTTACCCTCATGCCTTGATGGCCGGTACTGCCTGGTGTGGACGTGAGATGTAAAATATTTCTGCCTGGCCAGGCTTGTGTGGTGCTGAAGCATTTGGTTCATGCCTGGGCCAGGCAAAGCATCAACGTCCCATCAATCAATCCATGCATCAATTATTTAATGCTAATATCCATCCATGTTGCTGTTAGCCTCGTGGCCACACGACCAGGCACGACCAGGCGTTCGAAATCGGTCGCCTGGGCCAGGCTACTTGCAGTGTCTGGAGTTCAGCCAGGCTAATTAAAGTGCAAGGGAACCCAGGCCAGGCGGGCTTTCTTTTTCACAGGGTAGCAACCAAACAAGCGTGCATGAAATCCAGCCACAAATCCAGGCCAGGCAAAAGATGCTCAGGACACAAGCCAAACTGGCCTTATATCTCCCTGGTTCACACATACACATGTCTCGCTCGCGCTATACATATAGACCCATCCAACACTCTCCGCCCTTGTTCTCTCTCCATGTGACACGCACCCCCCTAAGTACCATAATCCCTCAATCCATCATAGGCGCAAGCACTCCCCCCCTCCTAAGTATGATTATCTCTTACTAGCCAACAGGAACACATGTATTGTCTCCTTCCATCCATACGTCTATCTCGATATCTCTCGGGGCATCTTCTATCGCGCACACACCTTGTGACTCGATCTCCCACCCATGTAGTCCCATCACGATCTCCAGGGGATCTCTCTATGACAAACATACACTCTCTCCTCCCCATGTCTGCATTTTCTCCGTGCGTCTCTCTCGACCTCTCTCCCTTGTTTGTCAGACCCCTCTTGGCCACGTGCTAGGGGTCTTGCTCTCTCGGTTCCAAACAACCACACACTATCTCCTCACCTTGCCTCCGTTGTCGAAGATGCATGTGTGATACATTTGCATAAGACACGCATGCTTTTTCTCTACTTTTATCATGTGTTGTCCATGTCTCTTTCACACACGCACACACACTTTTTTCACTCTCTCTATCTCTCTTGTTAGGGACTCTGTCACGTCCATAAGCATATGGATGTTTTGAAAAGTCAAACCTCAGAAACGTTTGACCAGGTATATGTGGAGAAAAACATTTACATCTGGAATGATCATTAGATTCATCACAACATGTACTTACTTCATACTATCATTTATCTTTGGTATTGTAGACATAAGTAATTTCTTTATAAACTTGGTCAAAGTTTCAAAAGTTTCACTTAAAAAATGTTGGAACTACATTATTGAACGGAGGGAGTAGCTCTTTCTCTCTCTCTCTCTGCTATCTCTCACGGGCCTCCCCTCTCACTCGAACTCTCTATACCGACGGATTATATGCTCACTGTGTCAGCGTATAGCTCCGTATATTGTTTAGTTGACCGGTCAACCAATCCACATGCTGCCTTGTTAGCTCGTGTTATGTATCTTCGTGTGCTGGCCCATGTGGCAGTGGGTGAAAATAAGTAAACTAGAGGCCCATCTGACACGCGGTGAAGTAAACAAAGTTGAAACCACTCGGGGTAGCACCCCGCACGCTAGTAAATTGAGGGCGCATTGAGGACAAACTTCTTGCGCGCGAAGGACGCACTCGCGCATAATTCACCACTGCACGGCGACATGCACAGAAGGACGCACTCACGCACACCCAGCACACAACACACACCAGCACACGTGTACACCAGCGTCGCCTCCGGTTGAGATGGACGGCTATGCAGCCAACAAGCGGAGGCGGCTCGAGCCAAAACCACATCCGGGGAGCCTGGACTTCATCAGCAGCCTCCCCGACGACACGCTGCTCGTCATCATCGGCCTCCTCCCCACCAAATCTGCCGTGCGGACCGCCCTGCTCTCCCGGCGGTGGCGCCCCCTCTGGCGCTGCGTCCCCCTCAACCTCACCGTTGACAGCTGCCTCTACGACGGGGATTGCAAACGCATGGCCCCAGTCTCGAAGATCCTTTCATCGCACCCTGGGCCAGCCAAATGCCTTGACATCTACATGTTCAGTACCAACTGCAAGGTCCAACCCAAGTTCGACGAGTGGTTCTTATCCCCCGCCCTAGATCAGCTCGAGGAGCTCAGCTTTGAAGCTGGACGATGTCGCTCTCTGCCGCCGTCCGCGCTCCGCCTCACGCCAACGCTGCACCGCGCCAGCTTCAGCTCCTGCCATCTTCCCCAGATTAATGTCGCGCCCGCTCTTCTTCTCCCTCAACTCAAGCAGCTCGACCTCTTCGATGTTGTCATCTCAAAGAAGGCTATGGGGCACCTGCTCCGCAGCTGTACTGCGCTCGAGTACCTTCGTCTTGAGCAGATCCATGGGTTCATTAGCCTCCACATCGCCTTGACGAATCTCCGATGGATTTATGTGTCTTGCTGACCTCGCAACAAGACATCAATTGGGAAGAGATCACTCCAGCTGTTCCATGTTATGGTCATTGAGAATGCGCCTTTCCTTGAGAGATTGCTTGTATCGGATCTAGAAGGTCCAACAAAAATCAGGGTCATTGACGCGCCGAAATTGACAGCATTGGTGTACTCATCTGCCAAATTCTCCAAACTCTTTATTGGATCCGTAATCGTTCAGGTACATCACTCATCTTCTTCTCCGTCTTCTTGAAATTCACATTTTTAAATTTCTTCTTGATGTATTTACGACCGTCTTCCAGAAAATGATTTCCACAAGCTTGACCCAGTCCATGCGCACAGTGAAGATCTTAGCACTAAAATCTATCGGCCCCAATCTGGATCAAGTTGTTGGATTCCTTACATGCTTTCCATGCACGGAGAAGCTACTCATCGAGGTGAAACTTCTTTCTTATAAGTAAACAATAATCACAACGTAGCTCAATTTTTTTTGTAATTTTCCCAAATTACGATGACAAGTGTAGTGTTCAAAACTGCATCTACGCACTGCACCGAAAGAAATGTTTTTAGTATTTTTTCTCACGTGATCATCTGCATCATTTTTATGCTGTACTACTATAGTAGCCTAGGCTAGTCATAGTGGAAAGTAACTTAGACTACTCCAGTAACTCTATGGTTACCCTAAGAGCAAGTACTACCTCCGTCCTGGTTTACTCTTCCAATTTTGTAGTATCAAAATTTGACCATAGATTTAACTGACAAAATGTTAATGCATGTCACTAAGAACTATATCGTTGGATTCGTATTTGAACATAATTTCAAATGGTGTAATTTTTAGTGACATGCATTGGCATTTTCTTAGGTAAACCTATGGTCAAAATTTTATACTAAATACGAGGTAGTATTACAAAATTGGCTATGTAGGCCAAAACATGTGCCAAATTCCTTGTGATGCATTTGGCATCGATGCCCCTCCATTGCTCACCTGGTGTACCAATCTGGATCACCTACTTTGCACCGGTGCCAAATTAACTCACGCAATGAAAAAACACTGCGTGGGAGAGAGAGAGAGGACTGAGGCAATAAAAAAACACTTGTTTGGGAGAGTGAGAGGCTGGTGTAGTTGGTTTGATTGATTTGTTTATACATGTGGGTCTGTGTGCACAGCGGTGCCAACTCTCTCACATCGCGAGAGCGGTGCCAAAATCTTTTGATTTGACATCGATGCGTGTTATGTGGCATACTTTTGCGAAATATGGCATTGGCCACATAGTGGAAGGCAACAAATGTCCAAGCTCTTCACGTACTCCTAGTTAAATGAGAGGAAACACACACACACACTGAGAGAGAGAGAGCGAAAAAATATCACTAGCCAGCCAACCCTATCGTATGAGAGAATAATATTGGTACCTCTTAATGACACGACAGTCTTATGCAGCCAGTTGCTCTAATATGTTCTCTTCTTTTGCAGATAAAAAAAGACCTGAAAGTGAAAAATGTGCTGCACTATAACAATCTCATCGAATGCCTTGATCTCCATCTTACAGAAATTGATTTGATCGACTACTGAGGCAGCACATCTGAGATTAAATTGGCCAGGTTCTTTGTTCTGGAGGCAAGTGTGCTCAAGGTAATGAGGTTTGGCGTTCTCTGGCGCAACAATGAATGGCGTGCTGATCACCGCAAGCGTCTAAGCCTAAATGGCAAAGTCTCCGCAGAAGCTGAATTTGTTTTTGAAACATCAAGTGGTCAGAGACTTGAAAACTTATTTGCCCATTAGTGACTTTTCAGGGCGGTGGATTTTAGTTTGTACGATAATGCTGCATCCACCTAAAGTAACAAAAGTTCTTACATAAACTTCCTAGTAATTCCCTCTTCGTAGGTGCAGCATTACTCCTAACATTTGTAATATCAGTTTGAAACTTGTAATATTGTCGTGTCCTATTCTTGCATTTTCAAAATCCTGCTAATCAAATAGGTCCTGAGTTGGTGATGATGTTGTGCCTCCCATCTTTCACCAATAGCCGTCAGATCTAGATCTGACGCATACAAACCAAGCTTCTCCATTTTTGGAAAAAGATGCCCGCACTTGTTCCCTATTTACAAACAACTCCTTGTCTCTCACAATCAGCCTCATCTCCTCCCCACCACATCTAGGAGTAGAAGGCCGTGGAAAAATCTGGCGCGATGGCCGCTGTCGAAGCCATCCACCCCCAATCTTGGTGTTCCGTGCAATGCACGGGCATCTACACACGGGAAATTATGTCGAACAGGGCTAGTTGTAAGCAGGCTAGCTCTACAGCCATGATGATAGTGACTGCAGACGGTGAGGCTGACTATGGTATGCCGAACACGGCGCCTATACTCAGGTGTCATCTCCGGCGCAGGGTCTTCACTACTAGGAAAAGGCCTACTAATGGCGCACCACCGGTGCGCCATTAGTATCACGCCACTAGAATTTTTTACTAATGGCGCACCACTGGTGCGCCATTAGTATCTGGTATGCTAATGGCGCACCAGGCAGTGCGCCATTAGTTTTGCCCACGGTGCGCCACTGGTGTCTGCTATACTAATGGCGCACCACATGGTAATGCGCCATTAGTAACAACTTTTTTTAAAAAAAATCTTAATCTCAGGTCACTATTTCACCTATGACATATCCAACACATATATATACAACAAGCATCCATATAACAATCATAGCCAACACACAAGTTCCATCATATATACATACATAGCCAACACACAAGTTCCATCATATATACATACATAGCCAACACATAGTTCCATCGTTACATATTACAAAAGTTTCACATTGTTCATCCAACACCGTTATCCATCAATTCACAGAAGTTTCACATTGATACAAAATAAAAACACAAATGGAAGAGAAGCACTCCATCCATGCAAGCTTCCGTGAATTAAATCAAATCTGCAAAATGATAAATAAGAAGTTAGAAGAAGAAAAAGAAGAAGACTGGAAGAATACTAGAAGAAGAAGAACACTAGAAGAAGAAGAACACTAGAAGAAGAATAAGAAGAATTTTGGAAAAGAAGAAGAATAAGAAGAAGACTATAAGCTTATTATGTAAACTTGATCATTTTGTGCTAACATAAGTTATTTTGGAGCTAACCTATAGGAAACTAAGCATATAAGCTCTAAGTTAGTATATTAGAGCCAACTTAGGTAAAATGAAGCTAACCTATGTCACTTTGGAAAAGAAGAAGAATAAGAAAAAGACTATAAGCTTATTATGTAAACTTGATCATTTTGTGCTAACATAAGTTATTTTGGAGCTAACCTATAGGAAACTAAGCATATAAGCTCTAAGCTAGCATATTAGAGCCAACTTAGGTAAAATGAAGCTAACCTATAGGAAACTAAGCATATTAGAGATAACATAGGTAACTAAGTATATATATATATCATTTTGGAGATCTGACATACCTCACAAAGTTCAGTTCTCATGCATTGTTCTTCTCCTTCTCCTTCCTCAGCCTGATGCGCCAAGAGCGGCGAGGCGGTGGAGGCAGTGGGATGTAGTCTTCTACCTCAATTGGCGTGGTCATGTCGCCCAGCTGTTGGATCGCCGACGCCACCACCGGTGCGTAGTCATTGTCAGGCACCACCACCATCGCCAGGCCACCTTCAGGCACGACCATCGCTAGGTCATCCTCAGCCACCTCCATCTCTTGCCCATGGTCAGCCACCACCATCTCTTGCCCATGGTCAGCCACCACCATCTCTTGCCCTTGGTTAGCCACCACCAGCGCTAGGTCATCCTCAGCCTGATGCCCATCGTCATCTTGCAGCTCCTCATCCCCACTCTGCTCCTCTTCTCCCGCACTCCAGTCCGGATCATCCTTCTTGTTGTCTATGCTGCTGCCAGAATCGCTGCTGCTTTCGCTACATCCAGAATCGCTGCTGCTTTCGCTATAGCCATAGTCGCTGCTGCTTTGGCTGTAGCCAGTGTTGCTGCTGCTGCTCCCATTACCTGTCCAAATGCAACAATGACCGTTAGCAATTGATGTGAGACAAAGCCAAATGTAGAGAAATAAGAAGAGGCAGAACATACCGGCATCATCATCGTCGGCGTAGCGCATGTGACACATAGTCGCGTTGAACACCTTCACAATGAGCATGGTGGCGGCGTCGTCGTACCTGAAGAGAAGGAAGTACCCCAGCCGCAGGTCGTAGGCATGGTAGAACTTCTCCCACCCACGAGACAAGTACATGTGGCCCTCCTTGATCACCAACTCCACATCCCACTGCCTGCGAAACCCGCTGCCGGCCTGTCGCAGCTTCACATTATTTGGCGGATCTTCACCCATCAGCATGTTCATAGAACTGTCAGGCAGCCTCTGCAGTTTGGGACAATGAGTGATGTAGCAAACAACAGATATCATAATGAGATGGGTGAAGGGGAGATCTCTTGTTTTATATACCTGCGTCATGGATGATACTGAAGTCCCAAGTATGATAGTGAAGAACTCGGAAGCATCCAACTTGTACTGTGGTGTCGCAGAGCGGCGGTGGCTGCTTCCCGCCATCTCTGATAAGCAGCAGAAGAGACCAATTAGTACCCTTACAACAGATCATAAAACATGCATGATAACAGGCATTAGTCGCAAGTACCCCATATGTCCTATTTTTAGCAAAGTCATGCTAAAGCATGACCTTTGCTAAAAATAGGACATATGGAGTACCCGAATTTGCCGGAATGGAAGTTAATCGACATTCCGACAAACTCAAGGGCCTCTCGGGGTACCTGCAAAATCATTATCCCCGCGTAATGAAGTCGCCAATGGGTCATTTTAGAAGATCACAAGTAGCATCATCACAAGTATAACATCATCACAAATACAGCAGCAGGGATATTTTTATGATACAAGAAGAAAGCAGCCACAACTACAGTAAAAACAAGCAACTACACACACAGGAGTTGTAAAATATCCCTGCTATTCTTTTTTACATAAACATGTAATTAGTCAAGAAAACTTCTCTCATATTTTTAAACTTCCATTTATTTTAATCTACGGTAGAGACATGACATCATCACCCTTTAGAAAAAACCAACAAATATGGCATCAGAAACATATGTGCCACCTGTCAAAAAATATAGAAAAGAAAGCACATAGTTATAAAGATTAGTATTCGAGACTTTGTAGCGAGCTCTGGTTTCTCTTAATGGCAATTTGGGTGAACCTTTCCATGAAAAAAAAATTAAACTGTTATACAGATTTTGGACCCCATCATATGCTAAGCAGGTGTGATGGTTCAGGCTTAATATGAAGCAAGCAGTAGATGAGGTGCAAACAAACATTTTTTTAAACAAATTGTGGTGGGGTATTTCAAGACATTGCGGTTCGAGTGCTTCAAAATGGCTGTGAGATGAGAGCTACAGACAATCAGATCCTCTTGACTACAGTACAGCATAAACTGAAGGATAAAAAGGGTGTTTGGATTCAGTTAACTGAATATGCTACTCTAGTTCCTGGAGTTGGTTACTTAATTTTGTCTATTCCCATTGGTTTGGCTGACCTTTGGGTAATAGCTACTTATACTTGTTGTTACATGTTACTGTTGTTATATATACTTACAGCAGCACTGCTAATGATACTAGCCCAAGTGCTTGTGGGTGTGGTGTCCTATTTGCAGAAAAATACCATGTGTAAGTGGAGTGCAGTGTTCTGCAAAAGCAGATGTTCAGTTGGGTGCTACCCTGTCTATTTCTTCTATGCTATCCTTATACTCTGCTTAAGAATAGATGCTACTTGTCTTGGCTATATTCTGCTTTATTGTCTATTTTTCCATCCCTCTCTCTTCTATTAAACTAATAAGAATGGATGTTGCCTAATCTTATTGCCTATGATGCTGGTCTGAGGCCTCTCTGGGTTCTAAAGTTATTTTTGTGGCTCCAAGAACTCCTACAAATCCTGTGATGCATGACACAACCTTTTCGTGTGAATTTTTTTGTAACTGTACCTAACAGAAAAATTTACTTGAGAATCAACAACAATTTACAAGCCATGGCATTGGTCTCCACTCCCAAACCCTAACCCTATTTACAAGCCATTTTCTGTAATTGTACCTAACTGTCACCTGCGTGGTGGTGCCCTGCACAGCGGTCGTTGAGCTCGCGCGGTGTGGTGAGCTCGCCGGAGATGGATGGGCCCTGCACAGCGGTCGAGACTCAGAGCAGAGGTTGAGGGCAAGAGGAAGAAGAAGAAGAAGGAAGTGGAGGGGAGGGGCTCACCTGCAGTCGAGGGAGTACACGGCGCCGGCCTGGCTGAGCTGAGGTAGGGCAGAGCAGCGCGCGGACGGCGGTGGCGTGGCCTGGCTGAGCTGGCGGTCATCGTCTCCTCCTCCTCCTCGTCCTCCTCCTGGTCCTCCTCCTCCGGCTCGGGGCGCGAGGGCGCGGGGGCGGCGGCGCGGGGGAGCTACAGTGGTGGGGGCGTGGGGGCGTGGGAGCGGCGGCG